>NW_027331663.1:0-3187 GCF_022965805.1 Primulina eburnea | reverse complement strand
AACAAAAATAGAATCCCTCCCCTTCTTAGTCCTAGGCAACCCCAAAATAAAGTCCATAGAAATGTCAATCCAAGTTCTTTTTAAGAATAGCACGCAAAAGTGTTCCCAAAGTTCTATTGACAACTTCAGTTTGTCCATCCGTTTGAGGATGACAAGTAGTAGAAAACAACAATTTTGTGCCAAGTTTAGCCCATAAAGTCTTCCAAAAGTAACTCAAGAATTTAACATCGCGACCAGAAACAATAGTCCTAGGCATGCCATGCAACCTAGCGACTTCTCTAAAGAACAAATCCGCATGTTTGAAGCATCATCGGTTTTATGACAAGCTAAAAATGTGCCATCTTAGAGAATCTATCCACAACAACAAAAATAGAATCCCTCCCCTTCTTAGTCCTAGGCAACCCCAAAATAAAGTCCATAGAAATGTCAATCCAAGTTCTTTTTAAGAATAGCACGCAAAAGTGTTCCCAAAGTTCTATTGACAACTTCAGTTTGTCCATCCGTTTGAGGATGACAAGTAGTAGAAAACAACAATTTTGTGCCAAGTTTAGCCCATAAAGTCTTCCAAAAGTAACTCAAGAATTTAACATCGCGACCAGAAACAATAGTCCTAGGCATGCCATGCAACCTAGCGACTTCTCTAAAGAACAAATCCGCAATGTTTGAAGCATCATCGGTTTTATGACAAGCTAAAAATGTGCCATCTTAGAGAATCTATCCACAACAACAAAAATAAATCCCTCCCCTTCTTAGTCCTAGGCAACCCCAAAATAAAGTCCATAGAAATGTCAATCCAAGTTCTTTTTAAGAATAGCACGCAAAAGTGTTCCCAAAGTTCTATTGACAACTTCAGTTTGTCCATCCGTTTGAGGATGACAAGTAGTAGAAAACAACAATTTTGTGCCAAGTTTAGCCCATAAAGTCTTCCAAAAGTAACTCAAGAATTTAACATCGCGACCAGAAACAATAGTCCTAGGCATGCCATGCAACCTAGCGACTTCTCTAAAGAACAAATCCGCATGTTTGAAGCATCATCGGTTTTATGACAAGCTAAAAATGTGCCATCTTAGAGAATCTATCCACAACAACAAATAGAATCCCTCCCCTTCTTAGTCCTAGGCAACCCCAAAATAAAGTCCATAGAAATGTCAATCCAAGTTCTTTTTAAGAATAGCACGCAAAAGTGTTCCCAAAGTTCTATTGACAACTTCAGTTTGTCCATCCGTTTGAGGATGACAAGTAGTAGAAAACAACAATTTTGTGCCAAGTTTAGCCCATAAAGTCTTCCAAAAGTAACTCAAGAATTTAACATCGCGACCAGAAACAATAGTCCTAGGCATGCCATGCAACCTAGCGACTTCTCTAAAGAACAAATCCGCCATGTTTGAAGCATCATCGGTTTTATGACAAGCTAAAAATGTGCCATCTTAGAGAATCTATCCACAACAACAAAAATAGAATCCCTCCCCTTCTTAGTCCTAGGCAACCCCAAAATAAAGTCCATAGAAATGTCAATCCAAGTTCTTTTTAAGAATAGCACGCAAAAGTGTTCCCAAAGTTCTATTGACAACTTCAGTTTGTCCATCCGTTTGAGGATGACAAGTAGTAGAAAACAACAATTTTGTGCCAAGTTTAGCCCATAAAGTCTTCCAAAAGTAACTCAAGAATTTAACATCGCGACCAGAAACAATAGTCCTAGGCATGCCATGCAACCTAGCGACTTCTCTAAAGAACAAATCCGCATGTTTGAAGCATCATCGGTTTTATGACAAGCTAAAAATGTGCCATCTTAGAGAATCTATCCACAACAACAAAAATAGAATCCCTCCCCTTCTTAGTCCTAGGCAACCCCAAAATAAAGTCCATAGAAATGTCAATCCAAGTTCTTTTTAAGAATAGCACGCAAAAGTGTTCCCAAAGTTCTATTGACAACTTCAGTTTGTCCATCCGTTTGAGGATGACAAGTAGTAGAAAACAACAATTTTGTGCCAAGTTTAGCCCATAAAGTCTTCCAAAAGTAACTCAAGAATTTAACATCGCGACCAGAAACAATAGTCCTAGGCATGCCATGCAACCTAGCGACTTCTCTAAAGAACAAATCCGCATGTTTGAAGCATCATCGGTTTTATGACAAGCTAAAAATGTGCCATCTTAGAGAATCTATCCACAACAACAAAAATAGAATCCCTCCCCTTCTTAGTCCTAGGCAACCCCAAAATAAAGTCCATAGAAATGTCAATCCAAGTTCTTTTTAAGAATAGCACGCAAAAGTGTTCCCAAAGTTCTATTGACAACTTCAGTTTGTCCATCCGTTTGAGGATGACAAGTAGTAGAAAACAACAATTTTGTGCCAAGTTTAGCCCATAAAGTCTTCCAAAAGTAACTCAAGAATTTAACATCGCGACCAGAAACAATAGTCCTAGGCATGCCATGCAACCTAGCGACTTCTCTAAAGAACAAATCCGCATGTTTGAAGCATCATCGGTTTTATGACAAGCTAAAAATGTGCCATCTTAGAGAATCTATCCACAACAACAAAAATAGAATCCCTCCCCTTCTTAGTCCTAGGCAACCCCAAAATAAAGTCCATAGAAATGTCAATCCAAGTTCTTTTTAAGAATAGCACGCAAAAGTGTTCCCAAAGTTCTATTGACAACTTCAGTTTGTCCATCCGTTTGAGGATGACAAGTAGTAGAAAACAACAATTTTGTGCCAAGTTTAGCCCATAAAGTCTTCCAAAAGTAACTCAAGAATTTAACATCGCGACCAGAAACAATAGTCCTAGGCATGCCATGCAACCTAGCGACTTCTCTAAAGAACAAATCCGCATGTTTGAAGCATCATCGGTTTTATGACAAGCTATAAAATGTGCCATCTTAGAGAATCTATCCACAACAACAAAAATAGAATCCCTCCCCTTCTTAGTCCTAGGCAACCCCAAAATAAAGTCCATAGAAATGTCAATCCAAGTTCTTTTTAAGAATAGCACGCAAAAGTGTTCCCAAAGTTCTATTGACAACTTCAGTTTGTCCATCCGTTTGAGGATGACAAGTAGTAGAAAACAACAATTTTGTGCCAAGTTTAGCCCATAAAGTCTTCCAAAAGTAACTCAAGAATTTAACATCGCGACCAGAAACAATAGTCCTAGGCATGCCATGCAACCTAGCGACTTCTCTAAAGAACAAAT
>NW_027331662.1:0-4131 GCF_022965805.1 Primulina eburnea | reverse complement strand
CGGATGGACAAACTGAAGTTGTCAATAGAACTTTGGGAACACTTTTGCGTGCTATTCTTAAAAAGAACTTGGATTGACATTTCTATGGACTTTATTTTGGGGTTGCCTAGGACTAAGAAGGGGAGGGATTCTATTTTTGTTGTTGTGGATAGATTCTCTAAGATGGCACATTTTATAGCTTGTCATAAAACCGATGATGCTTCAAACATGGCGGATTTGTTCTTTAGAGAAGTCGTTAGGTTGCATGGCATGCCTAGGACTATTGTTTCTGTCGCGATGTTAAATTCTTGAGTTACTTTTGGAAGACTTTATGGGCTAAACTTGGCACAAAATTGTTGTTTTCTACTACTTGTCATCCTCGAACGGATGGACAAACTGAAGTTGTCAATAGAACTTTGGGAACACTTTTGCGTGCTATTCTTAAAAAGAACTTGGATTGACATTTCTATGGACTTTATTTTGGGGTTGCCTAGGACTAAGAAGGGGAGGGATTCTATTTTTGTTGTTGTGGATAGATTCTCGAAGATGGCACATTTTATAGCTTGTCATAAAACCGATGATGCTTCAAACATCGCGGATTTGTTCTTTAGAGAAGTCGTTAGGTTGCATGGCATGCCTAGGACTATTGATTCTGTTCGCGATGTTAAATTCTTGAGTTACTTTTGGAAGACTTTATGGGCTAAACTTGGCACAAAATTGTTGTTTTCTACTACTTGTCATCCTCGAACGGATGGACAAACTGAAGTTGTCAATAGAACTTTGGGAACACTTTTGCGTGCTATTCTTAAAAAGAACTTGGATTGACATTTCTATGGACTTTATTTTGGGGTTGCCTAGGACTAAGAAGGGGAGGGATTCTATTTTTGTTGTTGTGGATAGATTCTCTAAGATGGCACATTTTATAGCTTGTCATAAAACCGATGATGCTTCAAACATGGCGGATTTGTTCTTTAGAGAAGTCGTTAGGTTGCATGGCATGCCTAGGACTATTGATTCTGTCGCGATGTTAAATTCTTGAGTTACTTTTGGAAGACTTTATGGGCTAAACTTGGCACAAAATTGTTGTTTTCTACTATTTGTCATCCTCGAACGGATGGACAAACTGAAGTTGTCAATAGAACTTTGGGAACACTTTTGCGTGCTATTCTTAAAAAGAACTTGGATTGACATTTCTATGGACTTTTTTGGGGTTGCCTAGGACTAAGAAGGGGAGGGATTCTATTTTTGTTGTTGTGGATAGATTCTCTAAGATGGCACATTTTATAGCTTGTCATAAAACCGATGATGCTTCAAACATGGCGGATTTGTTCTTTAGAGAAGTCGTTAGGTTGCATGGCATGCCTAGGACTATTTTCTGTCGCGATGTTAAATTCTTGAGTTACTTTTGGAAGACTTTATGGGCTAAACTTGGCACAAAATTGTTGTTTTCTACTACTTGTCATCCTCGAACGGATGGACAAACTGAAGTTGTCAATAGAACTTTGGGAACACTTTTGCGTGCTATTCTTAAAAAGAACTTGGATTGACATTTCTATGGACTTTATTTTGGGGTTGCCTAGGACTAAGAAGGGGAGGGATTCTATTTTTGTTGTTGTGGATAGATTCTAAGATGGCACATTTTATAGCTTGTCATAAAACCGATGATGCTTCAAACATCGCGGATTTGTTCTTTAGAGAAGTCGTTAGGTTGCATGGCATGCCTAGGACTATTGATTCTGTTCGCGATGTTAAATTCTTGAGTTACTTTTGGAAGACTTTATGGGCTAAACTTGGCACAAAATTGTTGTTTTCTACTACTTGTCATCCTCGAACGGATGGACAAACTGAAGTTGTCAATAGAACTTTGGGAACACTTTTGCGTGCTATTCTTAAAAAGAACTTGGATTGACATTTCTATGGACTTTATTTTGGGGTTGCCTAGGACTAAGAAGGGGAGGGATTCTATTTTTGTTGTTGTGGATAGATTCTCGAAGATGGCACATTTTATAGCTTGTCATAAAACCGATGATGCTTCAAACATCGCGGATTTGTTCTTTAGAGAAGTCGTTAGGTTGCATGGCATGCCTAGGACTATTGATTCTGTTCGCGATGTTAAATTCTTGAGTTACTTTTGGAAGACTTTATGGGCTAAACTTGGCACAAAATTGTTGTTTTCTACTACTTGTCATCCTCGAACGGATGGACAAACTGAAGTTGTCAATAGAACTTTGGGAACACTTTTGCGTGCTATTCTTAAAAAGAACTTGGATTGACATTTCTATGGACTTTATTTTGGGGTTGCCTAGGACTAAGAAGGGGAGGGATTCTATTTTTGTTGTTGTGGATAGATTCTCTAAGATGGCACATTTTATAGCTTGTCATAAAACCGATGATGCTTCAAACATCGCGGATTTGTTCTTTAGAGAAGTCGTTAGGTTGCATGGCATGCCTAGGACTATTGATTCTGTTCGCGATGTTAAATTCTTGAGTTACTTTTGGAAGACTTTATGGGCTAAACTTGGCACAAAATTGTTGTTTTCTACTACTTGTCATCCTCGAACGGATGGACAAACTGAAGTTGTCAATAGAACTTTGGGAACACTTTTGCGTGCTATTCTTAAAAAGAACTTGGATTGACATTTCTATGGACTTTATTTTGGGGTTGCCTAGGACTAAGAAGGGGAGGGATTTATTTTTGTTGTTGTGGATAGATTCTCGAAGATGGCACATTTTATAGCTTGTCATAAAACCGATGATGCTTCAAACATCGCGGATTTGTTCTTTAGAGAAGTCGTTAGGTTGCATGGCATGCCTAGGACTATTGATTCTGTTCGCGATGTTAAATTCTTGAGTTACTTTTGGAAGACTTTATGGGCTAAACTTGGCACAAAATTGTTGTTTTCTACTACTTGTCATCCTCGAACGGATGGACAAACTGAAGTTGTCAATAGAACTTTGGGAACACTTTTGCGTGCTATTCTTAAAAAGAACTTGGATTGACATTTCTATGGACTTTATTTTGGGGTTGCCTAGGACTAAGAAGGGGAGGGATTCTATTTTTGTTGTTGTGGATAGATTCTCTAAGATGGCACATTTTATAGCTTGTCATAAAACCGATGATGCTTCAAACATCGCGGATTTGTTCTTTAGAGAAGTCGTTAGGTTGCATGGCATGCCTAGGACTATTGATTCTGTTCGCGATGTTAAATTCTTGAGTTACTTTTGGAAGACTTTATGGGCTAAACTTGGCACAAAATTGTTGTTTTCTACTACTTGTCATCCTCGAACGGATGGACAAACTGAAGTTGTCAATAGAACTTTGGGAACACTTTTGCGTGCTATTCTTAAAAAGAACTTGGATTGACATTTCTATGGACTTTATTTTGGGGTTGCCTAGGACTAAGAAGGGGAGGGATTCTATTTTTGTTGTTGTGGATAGATTCTCTAAGATGGCACATTTTATAGCTTGTCATAAAACCGATGATGCTTCAAACATGCGGATGTTCTTTAGAGAAGTCGTTAGGTTGCATGGCATGCCTAGGACTATTGATTCTGTTCGCGATGTTAAATTCTTGAGTTACTTTTGGAAGACTTTATGGGCTAAACTTGGCACAAAATTGTTGTTTTCTACTACTTGTCATCCTCGAACGGATGGACAAACTGAAGTTGTCAATAGAACTTTGGGAACACTTTTGCGTGCTATTCTTAAAAAGAACTTGGATTGACATTTCTATGGACTTTATTTTGGGGTTGCCTAGGACTAAGAAGGGGAGGGATTCTATTTTTGTTGTTGTGGATAGATTCTCTAAGATGGCACATTTTATAGCTTGTCATAAAACCGATGATGCTTCAAACATGGCGGATTTGTTCTTTAGAGAAGTCGTTAGGTTGCATGGCATGCCTAGGACTATTGATTCTGTTCGCGATGTTAAATTCTTGAGTTACTTTTGGAAGACTTTATGGGCTAAACTTGGCACAAAATTGTTGTTTTCTACTACTTGTCATCCTCGAACGGATGGACAAACTGAAGTTGTCAATAGAACTTTGGGAACACTTTTGCGTGCTATTCTTAAAAAGAACTTGGATTGACATTTCTATGGACTTTATTTTGGGGTTGCCTAGACTAAGAAGGGGAGGGATTCTATTTGTTGT
>NW_027331661.1:0-761 GCF_022965805.1 Primulina eburnea | reverse complement strand
AGAAGGGTAGGATTCTATTTTGTTGTTTTGTAGATTCTCTAAGACGGCACATTTTATAGCTTGTCATAAAACCGATGATGCTTCAAACATTGCGGATTTGTTCTTTAGAGAAGTCGTTAGGTTTGCATGGCATGCCTAGGACTATTGTTTTCTGGTCGCGATGTAAATTCTTGAGTTATTTTGGAAGACTTTATGGGCTAAACTTGCACAAAATTGTTGTTTTCTACTACTTGTCATCCTCAAACGGATGGACAAACTGAACTTGTCAATGAAACTTTGGGAACACTTTTGCGCTATTCTTAAAAAAACTTGGATTGACATTTCTATGGACTTCATTTTGGGGTTGCCTAGGACTAAGAAGGGGAGGGATTTATTTTTGTTGTTGTGGATAGATTCTCTAAGACGGCACATTTTATAGCTTGTCATAAAACCGATGATGCTTCAAACATTGCGGATTTGTTCTTTAGAGAAGTCGTTAGGTTGCATGGCATGCCTAGGAATATTGTTTTTTGTTCACGATGTTAAATTATTGTTTTACTTTTGGAAGACTTTATGGGCTAAACTTGGCACAAATTGTTGGTTTCTACTACTTGTCATCCTCAAACGGATGGACAAACTGAAGTTGTCAATAGAACTTTGGGAACACTTTTGCGTGCTATTCTTAAAAACTTGGATGCATTTCTATGGACTTTATTTGGGGTTGCCTAGGACTAAGAAGGGGAGGGATTCTATTTTGTTGTTGTGGATAGATCTCTTAGATG
>NW_027331660.1:0-22545 GCF_022965805.1 Primulina eburnea | reverse complement strand
TATCAAAAAGATTACTAGAATCCAGTTTCCTAACAAAATAAACTCTAAAGAAGGTAAAAATATTCTCGTCCAAACGTAAAGGGCATGGACCCGTGTAGGCCTCCGGGTGAGCTGTGGGCTCTGTAAATCTCAATCTCGAATGTAGAGACACGGACCCCGTGTACAGGTCCGTGTAGCCCGGTCAGCTTCTACTGATTGTGATGCAACCCGAACCCTTCGAGCCTTGTTTCCAAACTTTCATTGGTTGGATGAATGGCAACATTTAACGTCTTCAAGCGCGTCCTCTCGGATTGGTTCTTGGAACGCATAGTGGCTAGCTAGATTCACATCATACTCCCTTTCTTTAAAAAGATTTGTCCTCAAATCTTGTCTTTCTTGATAGCTAGGAAGATCAATACATTTCATGCCTTTCCCACAATCCTGCAAGTAGAGTTTAACAATTGCTCGGGATCGAACCGGCTAATTCATTAAATAAAATAACCAACCTTGCACAGATATACATGAAGTGGTTATTATTCAAAATAAAAAATCGCTCATCCTCACTCTTTTGGGCCATACACATAATTTCTTTTTTTGTTTGCTTGACCACTTTTTCACACACAACTCTTTATTTTCATCGATGGCCACTCACTCTTTTTATCGCTCTTTTTTTCGACCATCTCATTTTCTTTTTCTCTCAACTCATAACAAATTGATTCATCAATACAAATTACATTCGTAGACAGTTGAGCAAAAGAAACAACTGCACATCATCTAACACTCACCCTCCACAGCATAACACTCAATACTCGCATGAGACACAATATTAACATTCAAATCATCCACAAGTTTGGCTTCAAGATTGGAAGTGGAATCCACTACCTTCACATCCTCAATTGGACATTGGCTAATATCATGTCCAAATTCCAGACACACAATACATTGAATATCAAAAGTACTAATTTTTGAAATTTTAGATGTACCTTGATATCCACGTTTTGAACTCCTCGCTGGTGTCGCCATGCTTCTCTCCTCTTTACTCATCCTTCCAATCTCATCTACTCGCCCATATCTTTCACGCAAATGTTTAAATTCTTCCTCCATTTTTTGAGGATGACAAGTGTAGAATACAACAATTTTGTGCCAAGTTTAGCCCATAAAGTCTTCCAAAAGTAACTCAAGAATTTAACATCGCACCAGAACAATAGTCCTAGGCATGCCATGCAACCTAGACTTCTCCAAAGAACAAATCCGCCAGTTTTGAGAGCATAATCGGTTTTATGACAAGCTATAAATGTGCCATCTTAGTGAATCTATCCACAAACAACAAAAATAGAATCCCTCCCCTTCTTAGTCTAGCAACCCCAAAATAAAGTCCATATAAATGTCAATCCAAGTTCTTTTTAAGAATAGCACGCAAAAGTGTTCCCAAAGTTCTATTGACAATTTCAGTTGTCATCCGTTTGAGGATGACAAGAAGTAGAAAACAACAATTTTGTGCCAATTTAGCCCATAAAGTATTCCAAAATTAAGTCAAGAATTTAACATCGCGACCAGAAACAATAGTCCTAGGCATGCCATGCAACCTAACGACTTCTCTAAAGAACAAATCCGCAATGTTTTAAGCATCATCGTTTTATGACAAGCTACAAAATGTGCCATCTTAGAGAATCAATCCACAACAGCAAAAATAGAATCCCTCCCCTTCTTAGTCCTTGGCAACCCCAAAATAAAGTCCATAGAAATGTCAATCCAAGTTCTTTTTAAGAATAGCACGCAAAAGTGTTCCCAAAGTTCTATTGACAACTTCAGTTTGTCTATCCGTTGAGGATGACAAGTAGTAGAAAACAACAATTTTGTGCCAAGTTTAGCCCATAAAGTATTCCAAAATTAACTCAAGAATTTAACATCGCGACCAGAAACAATAGTCCTAGGCATGCCATGCAACCTAACGACTTCTCTAAAGAACAAATCCGCAATGTTTGAAGCATCATCGATTTTATGACAAGCTATAAAATGTGCCATCTGAGAGAATCTATCCACAACAACAAAAATAGAATCCCTCCCCTTCTTAGTCCTAGGCAACCCCAAATAAAGTCCATAGAAATGTCAATCCAAGTTCTTTTTAAGAATAGCACGCAAAACTGTTCCCAAAGTTCTATTGACAACTTCAGTTTGTCCATCCATTCGAGGATGACAAGTAGTAGAAAAACAACAATTTTGTGCCAAGTTAGCCCATAAGTCTTCCAAAAGTAACTCAAGAATTTAACATCGCGACCAGAAACAATAGTCCTAGGCATGCCATGCAACCTAACGACTTCTCTAAAGAACAAATCCGCAATGTTTGAAGCATCATCGGTTTTATGACAAGCTATAAATGTGCCATCTTAGAGAATCTATCCACAACAACAAAAATAGAATCCCTCCCCTTCTTAGTCCTAGGCAACCCTAAAATAAAGTCCATAGAAATGTCAATCCAAGTTCTTTTTAAGAATAACATGCAAAAGTGTTCCCAAAGTTCTAGTGACAACTTCAGTTTGTCCATCCGTTTGAGGATGACAAGTAGTAGAAAACAAAAATTTTGTGCCAAGTTTAGCCCATAAAGTCTTCCAAAAGTAACTCAAAATTTAACATCGCGACCAGAAACAATAGTCCTAGGCATGCCATGCAACCTAACGACTTCTCTAAAGAACAAATCCGCAATGTTTGAAGCATCATCGGTTTTACGACAAGCTATAAAATGTGCAATCTTAGAGAATCTATCCACAACAACAAAAATAGAATCCCTTCCCTTCTTAGTCCTAGGCAACCCCAAAATAAAGTCCATAGAAATGTCAATCAATGTTCTTTTTAAGAATAGCATGCAAAACTGTTCCCAAAGTTCTATTGATAACTTCAGTTTGTCCATCCGTTCGAGGATGACAAGTAGTAGAAACAACAATTTTGTGCCAAGTTTAGCCCATAAAGTCTTCCAAAAGTAACTCAAGAATTTAACATCGCGACCAGAAACAATAGTCCTAGGCATAGCATGCAACCTAGCGACTTCTCTAAAGAACAAATCCGCAATGATTGAAGCATCATCGATTTTATGACAAGCTATAAAATGTGCCATCTTAGAGAATCTATCCACAACAACAAAAATAGAATCCCTCCCCTTCTTAGTCCTAGGCAACCCCAAAATAAAGTCCATAGAAATGTCAATCCAAGTTCTTTTTAGAAAAGCACGCAAAACTGTTCCCAAAGTTCTATTGACAACTTCAGTTTGTCCATCCGTTCGAGGATGACAAGTAGTAGAAAACAACAATTTTGTGCCAAGTTTAGCCCATAAAGTCTTCCAAAAGTAACTGAAGAATTTAACATCGCGACCAGAAACAATAGTCCTAGCCATACCATGCAACCTAACGACTTCTCTAAAGAACAAATCCGCAATGTTTGAAGCATCATCGGTTTTATGACAAGCTATAAAATGTGCCATCTTAGAGAATCTATCCACAACAACAAAAATAGAATCCCTCCCCTTCTTAGTCCTAGGCAACCCCAAAATAAAGTCCATAGAAATGTCAATCCAAGTTCTTTTTAAGAATAACATGCAAAAGTGTTCCCAAAGTTCTAGTGACAACTTCAGTTTTTCATCCGTTTGAGATGACAAGTAGTAGAAAACAAAAATTTTGTGCCAAGTTTAGCCCATAAAGTCTTCCAAAAGTAACTCAAAAATTTAACATCGCGACCAGAAACAATAGTCCTAGGCATGCCATGCAACCTAACGACTTCTCTAAAGAACAAATCCGCAATGTTTGAAGCATCATCGGTTTTACGACAAGCTATAAAATGTGCCATCTTAGAGAATCTATCCACAACAACAAAAATAGAATCCCTCCCCATCTTAGTCCTAGGCAACCCCAAAATAAAGTCCATAGAAATGTCAATCCAAGTTTCTTTTTAAGAATAGCACGCAAAGGTGTTCCAAAGTTCTATTGACAACTTCAGTTTGTCCATCCGTTCGAGGTTGACAAGTAGTAGAAAACAACAATTTTGTGCCAAGTTTAGCCCATAAGTCTTCCAAAATTAACTCAAGAATTTAACATCGCGACCAGAAACAATAGTCCTAGGCATGCCATGCAACCTAACGACTTCTCTAAAGAACAAATCCGCAATGTTTGAAGCATCATCGGTTTTATGACAAGCTACAAAATGTGCCATCTTAGAGAATCTATCCACAACAACAAAAATAGAATCTCTCCCCTTCTTAGTCCTAGGCAACCCCAAAATAAAGTCTATAGAAATGTCAATCAATGTTCTTTTTAAGAATAGCACGCAAAACTGTTCTCAAAGTTCTATTGACAACTTCAGTTTGTCCATCCGTTCGAGGTTGACAAGTAGTAGAAAACAACAATTTTGTGCCAAGTTTAGCCCATAAAGTCTTCCAAAAGTAACTCAAGAATTTAACATCGCGACCAGAAACAATAGTCCTAGGCATGCCATGCAACCTAACGACTTCTCTAAAGAACAAATCCGCAATGTTTGAAGCATCATCGGTTTATGACAAGCTATAAAATGTGCCATCGTAGAGAATTTATCCACAACAACAAAATAGAATCCCTCCCCTTCTTAGTCCTTGGCAACCCCAAAATAAAGTCCATAGAAATGTCAATCTAAGTTCTTTTTAAGAATAACACGCAAAAGTGTTCCCAAAGTTCTATGACAACTTCATTTTGTCCATCCGTTGGAGGATGACAAGTAGTAGAAAACAACAATTTTGTGCCAAGTTTAGCCCATAAAGTGTTCCAATAGTAACTCAAGAATTTAACATCACGACCAGAAACAATACACCTAGGCATGCAATGCAACCTAACGACTTTTCTAAAGAACAAATCCGCAATGTTTGAAGCATCATCGGTTTATGACAAGCTACAAAATGTGCCATCTTAGAGAATCTATCCACAACAACAAAAATAGAATCTCTCCCCTTCTTAGTCCTAGGCAACCCCAAAATAAAGTCCATAGAAATGTCAATCCAAGTTCTTTTTAAGAATAGCACGCAAAACTGTTTCCAAAGTTCTATTGACAACTTCAGTTTGTCCATCCGTTCGAGGATGACAAGTAGTAGAAAACAAAAATTTTGTGCCAAGTTTAGCCCATAAAGTCTTCCAAAAGTAACTCAAGAATTTAACATCGCGACCAGAAAAAATAGTCTTAGGCATGGCATGCAACCTAGCGACTTTTCTAAAGAACAAATCCGCAATGTTTGAAGCATCATCGATTTTATGACAAGCTATAAAATGTGCCATCTTAGAGAATCTATCCAAAACAACAAAAATAGAATCCCTCCCCTTCTTAGTCCTAGGCAACCCAAAAATAAATCCATAGAAATGTCAATCCAAGTTCTTTTTAAGAATAGCATGCAAAAGTGTTCCCAAAGTTCTAGTGACAACTTCAGTTTGTCCATCCGTTTGAAGATGACAAGTAGTAGAAAACAACAATTTTGTGCCAAGTTTAGCCCATAAAGTCTTCCAAAAGTAACTCAAGAATTTAACATGGCGACCAGAAACAATAGTCCTAGGCATGCCATGCAACCTAACGACTTCTCTAAAGAACAAATCCGCAATGTTTGAAGCATCATCGGTTTTATGACAAGCTATAAAATGTGCCATCTTAGAGAATCTATCCACAACAACAAAAATAGAATCCCTCCCCTTCTTAGTCCTAGGCAACCCCAAAATAAAGTCCATAGAAATGTCAATCCAAGTTCTTTTTAAGAATAGCACGCAAAGGTGTTCCCAAAGTTCTATTGACAACTTCAGTTTGTCCATCCGTTCGAGGTTGAAAAGTAGTAGAAAACAACAATTTTGTGCCAAGTTTAGCCCATAAAGTCTTCCAAAAGTAACTCAAGAATTTAACATCGCGACCAGAAACAATAGTCCTAGGCATGCCTTGCAACCTAACGACTTCTCTAAAGAACAAATCCGCAATGTTTGAAGCATCATCGGTTTTATGACAAGCTATAAAATGTGCCATCTTAGAGAATCTATCCACAACAACAAAAATAGAATCCCTCCCCTTCTTAGTCCTAGGCAACCCCAAAATAAAGTCCATAGAAATGTCAATCCAAGTTCTTTTTAAGAATAGCACGCAAAGGTGTTCCCAAAGTTCTATTGACAACTTCAGTTTGTCCATCCGTTCGAGGTTGACAAGTAGTAGAAAACAACAATTTTGTGCCAAGTTTAGCCCATAAAGTCTTCCAAAATTAACTCAAGAATTTAACATCGCGACCAGAAACAATAGTCCTAGGCATGCCATGCAACCTAACGACTTCTCTAAAGAACAAATCCGCAATGTTTGAAGCATCATCGGTTTTATGACAAGCTACAAAATGTGTCCATCTTAGAGAATCTATCCACAACAACAAAAATAGAATCCCTCCCCTTCTTAATCCTAGGCAACCCCAAAATAAAGTCCATAGAAATGTCAATCAAGTTCTTTTTAAGAATAGCACGCAAAACTGTTCTCAAAGTTCTATTGACAACTTCAGTTTGTCCATCCGTTCGAGGTTGACAAGTAGTAGAAAACAACAATTTTGTGCCAAGTTTAGCCCATAAAGTCTACCAAAAGTAACTCAAGAATTTAACATCGCGACCAGAAACAATAGTCCTAGGCATGCCATGCAACCTAACGACTTCTCTAAAGAACAAATCCGCAATGTTTGAAGCATCATCGGTTTTATGACAAGCTATAAAATGTGCCATCGTAGAGAATCTATCCACAACAACAAAAATAGAATCCCTCCCCTTCTTAGTCCTTGGCAACCCCAAAATAAAGTCCATAGAAATGTCAATCTAAGTTCTTTTTAAGAATAACACGCAAAAGTGTTCCCAAAGTTCTATTGACAACTTCATTTTGTCCATCCGTTGGAGGATGACAAGTAGTAGAAAACAACAATTTTGTGCCAAGTTTAGCCCATAAAGTGTTCCAATAGTAACTCAAGAATTTAACATCACGACCAGAAACAATACACCTAGGCATGCAATGCAACCTCACGACTTTCTAAAGAACAAATCCGCAATGTTTGAAGCATCATCGGTTTATGACAAGCTACAAAATGTGCCATCTTAGAGAATCTATCCACAACAACAAAAATAGAATCTCTCCCCTTCTTAGTCCTAGGCAACCCCAAAATAAAGTCCATAGAAATGTCAATCCAAGTTCTTTTTAAGAATAGCACGCAAAACGTGTTCCCAAAGTTCTATTGACAACTTCAGTTTGTCCATCCGTTCGAGGATGACAAGTAGTAGAAAACAACAATTTTGTGCCAAGTTTAGCCCATAAAGTCTTCCAAAAGTAACTCAAGAATTTAACATCGCGACCAGAAAAAATAGTCCTAGGCATGCATGCAACCTAGCGACTTTTCTAAAGAACAAATCCGCAATGTTTGAAGCATCATCGATTTTATGACAAGCTATAAAATGTGCCATCTTAGAGAATCTATCCACAACAACAAAAATAGAATCCCTCCCCTTCTTAGTCCTAGGCAACCCAAAATAAAGTCCATAGAAATGTCAATCCAAGTTCTTTTTAAGAATAGCACGCAAAAGTGTTCCCAAAGTTCTAGTGACAACTTCAGTTTGTCCATCCGTTTGAGATGACAAGTAGTAGAAAACAACAATTTTGTGCCAAGTTTAGCCCATAAAGTCTTCCAAAAGTAACTCAAGAATTTAACATCGGCGACCAGAAACAATAGTCCTAGGCATGCCATGCAACCTAACGACTTCTCTAAAGAACAAATCCGCAATGTTTGAAGCATCATCGGTTTTACGACAAGCTATAAAATGTGCCATCTTAGAGAATCTATCCACAACAACAAAAATAGAATCCCTCCCCTTCTTAGTCCTAGGCAACCCCAAAATAAAGTCCATAGAAATGTCAATCCAAGTTCTTTTTAAGAATAGCACGCAAAGGTGTTCCCAAAGTTCTATTGACAACTTCAGTTTGTCTATCCGTTCGAGGATGACAAGTAGTAGAAAACAACAATTTTGTGCCAAGTTTAGCCCATAAAGTCTTCCAAAAGTAACTCAAGAATTTAACATCGCGACCAGAAACAATAGTCCTAGGCATGCCATGCAACCTAACGACTTCTCTAAAGAACAAATCCGCAATGTTTGAAGCATCATCGGTTTTATGACAAGCTATAAAATGTGCCATCTTAGAGAATCTATCCACAACAACAAAAATAGAATCCCTCCCCTTCTTAGTCCTAGGCAACCCCAAAATAAAGTCCATAGAAATGTCAATCCAAGTTCTTTTTAAGAATAGCACGCAAAGGTGTTCCCAAAGTTCTATTGACAACTTCAGTTTGTCCATCCGTTCGAGGTGACAAGTAGTAGAAAACAACAATTTTGTGCCAAGTTTAGCCCATAAAGTCTTCCAAAAGTAACTCAAGAATTTAACATCGCGACCAGAAACAATAGTCCTAGGCATGCCATGCAACCTAACGACTTCTCTAAAGAACAAATCCGCAATGTTTGAAGCATCATCGGTTTTATGACAAGCTATAAAATGTGCCATCTTAGAGAATCTATCCACAACAACAAAAATAGAATCCCTCCCCTTCTTAGTCCTTGGCAACCCAAAATAAAGTCCATAGAAATGTCAATCTAAGTTCTTTTTAAGAATAACACGCAAAAGTGTTCCCAAAGTTCTATTGACAACTTCAGTTTGTCCATCCGTTGGAGGATGACAAGTAGTAGAAAACAACAATTTTGTGCCAAGTTTAGCCCATAAAGTGTTCCAATAGTAACTCAAGAATTTAACATCGCGACCAGAAACAATACACCTAGGCATGCAATGCAACCTAACGACTTTCTAAAGAACAAATCCGCAATGTTTGAAGCATCATCGGTTTATGACAAGCTACAAAATGTGCCATCTTAGAGAATCTATCCACAACAACAAAAATAGAATCTCTCCCCTTCTTAGTCCTAGGCAACCCCAAAATAAAGTCCATAGAAATGTCAATCCAAGTTCTTTTTAAGAATAGCACGCAAAACTGTTTCCAAAGTTCTATTGACAACTTCAGTTTGTCCATCCGTTCGAGGATGACAAGTAGTAGAAAACAACAATTTTGTGCCAAGTTTAGCCCATAAAGTCTTCCAAAAGTAACTCAAGAATTTAACATCGCGACCAGAAAAAATAGTCTTAGGCATGGCATGCAACCTAGCGACTTTTCTAAAGAACAAATCCGCAATGTTTGAAGCATCATCGATTTTATGACAAGCTATAAAATGTGCCATCTTAGAGAATCTATCCACAACAACAAAAATAGAATCCCTCCCCTTCTTAGTCCTAGGCAACCCAAAAATAAATCCATAGAAATGTCAATCCAAGTTCTTTTTAAGAATAGCACGCAAAAGTGTTCCCAAAGTTCTAGTGACAACTTCAGTTTGTCCATCCGTTTGAAGATGACAAGTAGTAGAAAACAACAATTTTGTGCCAAGTTTAGCCCATAAAGTCTTCCAAAAGTAACTCAAGAATTTAACATGGCGACCAGAAACAATAGTCCTAGGCATGCCATGCAACCTAAAGACTTCTCTAAAGAACAAATCTGCAATGTTTGAAGCATCATCGGTTTTACGACAAGCTATAAAATGTGCCATCTTAGAGAATCTATCCACAACAACAAAAATAGAATCCCTCCCCTTCTTAGTCCTAGGCAACCCCAAAATAAAGTCCATAGAAATGTCAATCCAAGATCTTTTTAAGAATAGCACGCAAAACTGTTCCCAAAGTTCTATTGACAACTTCAGTTTGTCCATCCGTTCGAGGATGACAAGTAGTAGAAAACAAAAATTTTGTGCCAAGTTTAGCCCATAAATTCTTCCAAAAGTAACTCAAGAATTTAACATCGCGACCAGAAACAATAGTTCTAAGCATGCCATGCAACCTAACGACTTCTCTAAAGAACAAATCCGCAATGTTTGAAGCATAATCGGTTTTATGACAAGCTATAAAATGTGCCATCTTAGAGAATCTATCCACAACAACAAAAATAGAATCCCTCCCCTTCTTAGTCCTAGGCAACCCGAAAATAAAGTCCATAGAAATGTCAATCCAAGTTCTTTTTAAGAATAGCACGCAAAACAGTTCCCAAAGTTCTATTGACAACTTCAGTTTGTCCATCCGTTCGAGGATGACAAGTAGTAGAAAACAAAAATTTTGTGCCAAGTTTAGCCCATAAAGTCTTCCAAAAGTAACTCAAGAATTTAACATAGCGACCATAAAAAATAGTCCTAGGCATGCCATGCAACCTAACGACTTCTGTAAAGAACAAATCCGCAATGTTTGAAGCATCATCGGTTTTATGACAAGCTATAAAATGTGCCATCTTAGAGAATCTATCCACAAAAACAAAAACAGAATCCCTCCCCTTCTTAGTCCTAGGCAACCCCAAAATAAACTCCATCGAAATGTCAATCCAAGTTCTTTTTAAGAATAGCACGCAAAGGTGTTCCCAAAGTTCTATTGACAACTTCAGTTTCTCCATCCGTTCGAGGATGACAAGTAGTAGAAAACAACAATTTTGTGCCAAGTTTAGCCCATAAAATCTTCCAAAATTAACTCAAGAATTTAACATCGCGACCAGAAACAATAGTCCTAGGCATGCCATGCAACCTAACGACTTCTCCAAAGAACAAATCCGCAATGTTTGAAGCATCATCGGTTTTATGACAAGCTATAAAATGTGTCATCTTAGAGAATCTATCCACAACAACAAAAATAGAATCCCTCCCCTTCTTAGTCCTAGGCAACCCCAAAATAAAGTCCATAGAAATGTCAATCAATGTTCTTTTTAAGAATAGCACGCAAAACTGTTCTCAAAGTTCTATTGACAACTTCAGTTTGTCCATCCGTTGGAGGTTGACAAGTAGTAGAAAACAACAATTTTGTGCCAAGTTTAGCCCATAAAGTCTTCCAAAAGTAACTCAAGAATTTAACATCGCGACCAGAAACAATAGTCCTAGGCATGCCATGCAACCTAACTACTTCTCTAAAGAACAAATCCGCAATGTTTGAAGCATCATCGGTTTTATGACAAACTTTAAAATGTGCCATCTTAGAGAATCTATCCACAACAACAAAAATAGAATCCCTCCCCTTCTTAGTCCTAGGCAACCCCAAAATAAAGTCCATAGAAATGTCAATCTAAGTTCTTTTTAAGAATAACACGCAAAAGTGTTCCCAAAGTTCTATTGACAACTTCAGTTTGTCCATCCGTTGGAGGATGACAAGTAGTAGAAAACAACAATTTTGTGCCAAGTTTAGCCCATAAAGTGTTCCAATAGTTACTCAAGAATTTAACATCACGACCAGAAACAATAGACCTAGGCATGCAATGCAACCTAACGACTTTTCTAAAGAACAAATCCGCAATGTTTGAAGCATCATCGGTTTATGACAAGCTACAAAATGTGCCATCTTAGAGAATCTATCCACAACAACAAAAATAGAATCTCTCCCCTTCTTAGTCCTAGGCAACCCCAAAATAAAGTCCATAGAAATGTCAATCCAAGTTCTTTTTAAGAATAGCACGCAAAACTGTTCCCAAAGTTCTATTGACAACTTCAGTTTGTCCATCCGTTCGAGGATGACAAGTAGTAGAAAACAAAAATTTTGTGCCAAGTTTAGCCCATAAAGTCTTCCAAAAGTAACTCAAGAATTTAACATCGCGACCAGAAAAAATAGTCTTAGGCATGGCATGCAACCTAGCGACTTTTCTAAAGAACAAATCCGCAATGTTTGAAGCATCATCGATTTTATGACAAGCTATAAAATGTGCCATCTTAGAGAATCTATCCACAACAACAAAAATAGAATCCCTCCTCTTCTTAGTCCTAGGCAACCCCAAAATAAAGTCCATAGAAATGTCAATCCAAGTTCTGTTTAAGAATAGTACGCAAAAGTGTTCCCAAAGTTCTGTTGACAACTTCAGTTTGTCAATCCGTTTGAGGAAGACAAGTAGTAGAAAAAAAAAAATTTGTGCCAAGTTTAGCCCATAAAGTGTTCAAATAGTAACACAAGAATTTAACATCGCGACCAGAAACAATAGTCCTAGGCATGCCATGCAACCTAACGACTTTTCTAAAGAACAAATCCGCAATGTTTGAAGCATCATCGGTTTTATGACAAGCTATAAAATGTGTCATCTTAGAGAATCTATGTAAGCGGACCGGTTACGGTGGCCGGAAGCGCAACGGAAGTTTGAAATCTAAAATTTTTAGCTTAAAATTTCGGCCACCCCATTTCCTTGTGCAACAAATACAAAAACACACAAAATGACATTCATAGGGTGTAAGAAAGTGTACCTATCAACCTCTTGAGGTTGATGTATGGCTCCAACTAAGATTTAAAAACCTTAGCTCTTGAATGGAAGAAGATCTACAAGCTTTCCTTCCTTTCCTTCAAAATTAGGCCCACCACTAACTAGGAAGATCCCCTCATATTTTGCACTAGAAAAACATGAGGATTTTTCAAAGAGAAGTGTGTGTTTTCTCCAACAAATTGAAGAACACAAAAAGAAAAAAATATGGAGAGAATATGCAAGAAGTTTCGGCCAAGTGCATTGCTAGAATGGGGAAGGAAGACTAGTCTTGGATGTCCAAAAAGCAAAAAGCAAAAACACCTTTTTGCATGCCATGCCTTGATATCCCAAAAAGTAGTCTCCAACTCTTGACCTCCCATGCATGCATATTATATAATATGGTTTTTTAATCAAATTAAAAACCTTGGACTAAATTTAATTATCTCAAACATATTTGAGACTAATTTAACATTACTTGAATTTACCCAAGTCCCACTAGTTAAATAATTATTTTAATTGAGCTCTACAAGACTCAATATTATTTAATTAATTCAACACTTGAATTAATTTAATTATTTGGACTCTACTAGGTCCACTAGTGTTTAATTAATTCAACACTTGAATTAATTTATTTAGTCCATAATAATGTTTATGAAAATCACAATTTTCAATTACATTATTCACTTGGCCAAATTTTAATTTAGGAACACTTCCATAAATCAAAATTTACATTTCTCTCATAGAAGTCATACTTCTATTTTTTTTTTTCTTACACTTATAAACTCATTTATAAGTCGTTCAACACTTTGAACTATTTTCTCCATTATAGAAGTCATACTTCTAATTTTCCTTACGCTTATAAACTCCTTTATAAGCCGTTCAACACATTGAACTATTTTTTACTTCTCAACGGGATCTAGAAAGCTAGTACTTGTGTGGCCCTCAATGGTTCATTGATACAACTAGCCGTGGGTTCACATCACCATGTGATTCGGACTAAACATGTCCTTATACGAGCATACCCCAATTGCTCCATTCTTATTTATCAACACCTTGATAATAAGAACGTCAGAACTCAAGTCTGATAGTACCCAACCAATCATGTTAAACGCCTAGCAGCATCGCTTACATGATTCCCTAGGTATCAAATGATAGTGCCTGCAAGAAACATTCAATTATGGTTAGCGTACAGTACGGTCCCTTCAACTCATATATCCCGACCGATTCGACAACCATTGGTTTATCGAGAGTTGTCAATGAATCGATACTATGTGTCATGTTGTAGTTGCATCAATGGTGTAATCTATGAAACCCCTTTCATAATTACAACCATACTCTGGCCAGAGATTTCAACCTACATACACATGATAACACATAGGATATCCATACCCGAAGGTAAGCGGTGAATCCCCGACTACAATGCATCGACTCCTATGTGTTTCGACAGAACACCCAACCTTGCCACCTGATGACCCCATGAGAGTCGGTAAACAAGTCAAAGTGTAATTCTAGCACATAGAGTCTAAATGTTGTCCCGGGTCATAAGGACTAATTCTGTACAACCATAAACCAGGACTTTTCCACTCGATAAGTGAGAACCACTTGGAAAGTCCTTTTATGGAGGGTTGTTCAGTGCACTCTACAAGGAGCACCTATCTGCATGTTCGGACATCACAATGTCCCCTACCAATGAAACATGGTACTCACATCGCAGATACTAGTCTCTAACTCGAGCGGCCTATATCCTTCTTAGTGGCGGCTGAATCGACTAGGAACCGTTTAGAATATACAGTATTACAAATATGAGTTTCATGATACTCATCATATGAGCATCTCATATTCTTTCTTCTATTTGTATATTCAAGGGCTTTATCTATGCAACTAGCATGGGTATACAGATAAAGATTTGCCAAAATAATAATTTCAAATATTATTAAAATAAAGACTGCTTATACATAGAGTTTCATTGTGAACACTCGGCCAACACTTGGCTCGACGGGCACCTACTCTAACAATCTCCCACTTGCACTAGAGCCAACTACCCTTATGCATCTAACCCATTGATTCGCGATGCTTGTCGAATAATGGTCCAGGTAAAGGCTTAGCTAGTGGATCAATCAACATTATCGGCGGAGCCGACCGTGTCAAAAGACACATCTCCTCTTTCCACAATCTCTCTGAGGATGTGGTACTTTCTCAATACTAGTTTGGATTTCTGATGAGACCTAGGCTCCTTTGCTTGAGCTATAGCTCCCGTGTTGTCACACAACACCGGGACAGGAGCAACTCCATTAGGAATGACGCCCAACTCTTGGACGAAATTCCTTATCCAAACAGCCTCCCTTGCTGCATCTGATGCAGCAATGTATTCGGCCTCTGTGCTGGAATCTGTAATATTGTCTTGCTTGGAACTCTTCCAAGAGACTGCAGCACCATTGAGCATGAATACAAAACCAGAGGTTGACTTCGAGTCATCGATATCGCTTTGGAAGCTAGAGTCGGTATAGCCTTCCAATTTTAGTTCTCCACCCCATAGACCAAGAACACTTTATTGGTCCTTCTCAACTACTTGAGGATGTCTTTCACAGCTTTCCAGTGTGGAAGACCAGGGTTCGATTGATATCTACTCACTACACTTAGTGCGAAAGCCACGTCAAGACGTGTAGATATCATCCCATACATGATGCTACCAATTGCCGAAGCATACGGAATGCGTGTCATCGCCACTATCTCTGCATCTGTCTTGGGAGACAGACTTGGATAGGGACACGCCATGACACACTGGTAGATGTCCTCTCATGGACTCATCCATCGAGAACTGCTTCACGATGGTATCAATGTATGTGGACTGGGTGAGACCAAGCCATCTTTTCGATCTATCTCAATAGATCTGTATCCCAATACAAAAGATGCTTCACCCAAGTCCTTCATCGAGAACTTACTCGCTAACCATATATTAGTTGATTGCAACATTCCTACATCATTTCAATGAGTAGAATGTCATCAACATACAACACAAGGAATGTCACAACTGTGACACCCCTGACCTCTTTAAATAAAATAAATACCCAGCGGAAATAAAATTTTCTCTTTAAAAATATACGGAAGGAGTTTCAAAATACATTTCTTTAAATATCTTTACAAAATAAATACATGATCATTTAAATGACATAACAAAAACAAAACATCATTCCTATGATCATGCCAAAATCATCCCTCCAACGGTGTATGCATATGACCCCCGATCTACAGTCAACGTCCCGGAGCACCACTCTGATCTGCATCACATGAAAAATAACTGGAATGAGAATAAATCTCAGCAAGTGGAACTCTTATATAACAATGAACAATAACTCTGTAAAACATATCTTTGAAATCATAAATACCATCAACTCTGAACTGTAAACTCTGAATATCAATAACATAGCAATAGCATAAAAATATGATGGTATTTCTCTTTTGCTCTGGGGATTGATATCAATAGTATCTCTGCTCTGGGGTGCTCGTATCCCAAATCGATATAAATACCGATAACTCTGAGGGATATAAGCCTATAGGCGATGATCATCTAATATTGCATGCAATCTCTGACTATGTATTTATCAATCCGAAAACATTTAAACTCTTCTCTGGTTTTAACAATCACTTTGAACTCTATATATCTCTTTGTATTCCCTTTAATCAATAATGAGACATACAATGCCTCCAATACATATAACAATACATACTATGGATCAAATGAAAGGGAATAACACAATAAACTCTTTGAAACACATACATATATAATCATGTGAGCAAAAGGAATGAATTTCCACTTACAAACCACAACAAACACCTCAACTTAGCTCTTGATCACCACCTACAACAAATAATCCACAAATAACACCAATATCAACTAAATATCCAAGATTACAAGCTAAATAATCCATAAATCCACATAAACAACCAACCTAAATAACTCTTAATTTACAACCTTAACAGAATCGCACCAAAAGCTTACCCAAGCTTCCTAGCACCAAGGAGAACGTCGAACTCAAGTCGAAATTCCAAACAAACGCTTGAATCGAAGATAGGGAGTGAAAGAAATGACTGAAAACCCTTGAAATGGAGAGAAAAGTCGAGAATGGAGGAGAAAAGAAAGGGAAAGTATGGCCAACCACTCCAAAAAGTAGCTTAAAAACTCGCCCATACCTTCACCGCGGGTGCGCCAACACAAGGACCGCGGGTGCGCCTAAGTTACGGCATTCTCAAAAATTCTGGAACACAAACAGCGCGGGTGCGGCGACGCAAGCAGCGCGGGTGCGGTCTCTACCGCAGGGGCGGTCTCTACATCACCGCGGGTGCGGTGTGCTCACGGCATTCCAACTCCAAAACAGCACAGTACACCGCGGGGGCACTCCAGTTAAGAGCGCGGGTGCACTCAAGTCACGGCCAAGCACTATTCCCAAGCAACTAAAATCG
Source organism: Primulina eburnea (assembly GCF_022965805.1). Classification (NCBI taxonomy): domain Eukaryota; kingdom Viridiplantae; phylum Streptophyta; class Magnoliopsida; order Lamiales; family Gesneriaceae; genus Primulina; species Primulina eburnea. Next base: position 5,756 of record NW_027331660.1, on the reverse strand, counting down.
AACCGACACTCTGAAACGAACAACCAAATCAACTAACACCTCAAGACAATAAAACTAACAATACTATAGCCCAAAAATACAACTCTGAACATCTAATCAAATATCCCAAAATAACAAACGAAACTTAAATCGTACCGTACACCGGGCTCGGCTATTACAATCTCCCCCCCTTAAGGGAATTTCGTCCGCGAAATTGACGTCACGGCACGAACAACTCAGGATACTTCTCTCTCATCTCATCCTCTGGTTCCCACGTAGCCTCCTCTATCAAATGGTTCCTCCAAAGAACTTTGACAATGCCGATCTCTTTGTTCCTCAACACTCTAACTGTGCGATCCAAAATCTGAATCGGAATCTCTTGATATGTCAAATTCGGCGTCAAGTCCAATGGCTCATGGCGAAGAACATGGGAAGGATCTGCAACATACTTCCTGAGCATCGATACGTGAAACACATTATGAACTCTGTCAAGATCTGGAGGTAGGGCTAATCTGTAGGCTCGATCGCCAACTCTGTCCAATATCTCGAATGGACCAATGAATCTCGGACTCAACTTGCCCTTCTTACCAAATCTCATCACACCTTTGAGAGGTGCTATCTTCAGAAACACATGGTCGCCAACCTCGAACTGCAAAGGTCTGCGACGAACATCTGCATAGCTCTTTTGTCTCGACTGGGCAGTCTTCATCCTTTCTCTGATAACAGCAACAACATCAGCAGTCTGCTGGACCAACTCTGGTCCCAACATCTTCCTCTCACCAACCTCGTCCCAATACAAGGGAGATCTGCATTTCCTGCCATAAAGTGCCTCATACGGTGCCATTCCAATCGTCGCCTGGTCGCCTATGGGAACAGTTCCCTCAGGTGGATCCACAAGATCCTACACTTGGTTCGAATGCATGGAATTCATCTCAGATTCCATTGCTTCAAGCCACTTGATGAATCGGCATCAGATAACGCTTCCTTGAAGGTCCATGGATCACATCCATGGTTAGGCTCATCATGGCCCTCTTCAAGAAGCTGACCATACCTCATAGGTGGTCTCGAGACTTTCTCGTATCTGCTAGGAGCTTGTATCTCCTCTCTTGGCTCTTCAGGTGTGGGTTCTATAATTGTGGGTGTCTCTCGAACTTCTTCGAGTTCTATCATCTCCCTTTTTCTATCCAATAGAAAACCCTTTTCCAAAAAGGTTGCATTCCTAGAAACAAATAACTTTGTTTCTTGGGGATGATAGAAATAATATCCAACTTAATTCCTTGGATATCCCACAAAGTAACACAAAATGGATCAACTATCCAATTTATCTCCCACTACCTGCTTCACATATGCAGGGCTCCCCATATTCTAAGATAAGAATATTTGGGAGGCTTACCCATCCATATCTCATATGGTGTCTGCCTTTGAATGGACATTTAACGGAATATCTTTTAATTTTAAGTTATAGAGATCGTTTTCAAGTTCTCAAGTACCAATCAAACATTCATTCATGTAAATGTTGCAAACACCTTTGCAAAATAAACAAGAATATCCATCTTTATCACAATAGAAATGGAAATAATGTTTTTCATCAAAAAGGTACAAACAAAACATCTCTTAATTAACTTAAAACTATTGTTCAACAATAAGTAAACATCTCTTAAGGTCTTGGCAGCAACTCTTGCTCCATTGCCCATCCTCAAGAAGGTCACACCTCCCTAAGCTTCCTACTTCTTCCCATCACCTGTAACACATTACAGAGATGTGATCAACATTTGGTATCCAATACCCAAGAAGTATAGTTAATTGAAATGTTTACTTCAATTTAGAACATACCATTTCCAGAACTTTTCTGGGCAAGATATTCTTTGCAATTACGCCTCCAATGTCCAGGCTTCTTGCAGTGATGACATACATCATCAGTCTTGTCAGCCTTAACTGGTCTGGCTGCCTCAACGGGATTCGGAGATTGCCTCAACGAGGGCACGTTCTTCTTGGGATGTTGGAAAGAACGCTTCTTTCCATTCTCATGTGGATCAATCTTCGTACCAGATGAAGAACCCACATAAAGGACCAACTTCTCTTTCTTGATGGTGGATTCAAACGTAACAAGCATGTTCACCAACTCCTCAAGGGTCGGTTCCATTTTGTTCATGTTGAAGTTCACCACAAAAGGATCAAATGAGCTAGGCAGCGATAACAGCAACACGTCGGTGGTCAACTCCGAAGGCAAGATCAGATCCATGCCAACGAGCTTGTCCACGAGCCCGATCACCTTTAGGCCATGCTCATGGACCGAGGCCCCATCTCGCATGCGCAAAGTGATCAGCTCCTTGACGGTAGCATGCCTTAGTGGTCGTGTTTGCTCACCAAAGAGCTCTTTGAGATGCAAATGAATGTCAGCAGCACTCTTTGCACCCTCAAAACGCCTCTGCAGCTCATCATTCATAGAAGTCAGCATATAACACCTGGCTATCAAGTCATGGTCACACCATTCCTTGTAAGCCTGCAATTCCTCAGGATTGCAGTCAGTCGGAGCCTCAACAGGGGGCGACTCAGTCAGTGTATATGCTACCCTTTCCGAATTCAAGACTATTTTTAGGTTTCTTAGCCAAGTGAGGTAATTAGGTCCGGTTAACATGTGTTTGTCGAGTATTGCAGATATCGGATTGCGAATCGAAGACATTGTCAAAATTTGTACTGAAAAGTAAAACAGATAAATGTTGATGACTATTTAATATATTTGGTAAGATATAAAGTATGAAAAGTAAAACATCTTTCACTACCCTCTAGTGAAAACGGGAAACCCCTTTCCTCAGTAGGTACGTAAGGTCCAATTAGCGAATTATGATCCCGAATAATATCAGCCAATCACAATTCCTAAAAGGTAGTTTCCAATTGCATCACAATGCAACCCTCTACGTAAACTTTTGTCTCACGTTTGATTAGGACCCAATAATATGACGTCGTTCATCTTTACGTGTCAAGCCTAACCCATCGATGTTGAACCTTAATGGACGGTCGCCATGAGTTCCCTCAATAATATGAGCCGAAATCATGGGAGTTCCACGTAGTTCACATCACCATGTCAATGGATGTCACAGCTTTCCGGCACCCAGGGCTCCCCAATAATATGAGCCGAGCCCCGAGTACGGGTAGCGTTCATCATGCACCCATTGTCGATGGAAGACAAGGAAATTATAAACAAATTTATAATTCCCCTTTTCGGGCTTGATATTAATTTTGAATCTTATTCAAATGAGGGTTTTTAATTTTGAAAGGTCTCATCATTAATTTTATTTTAAAAGCTCGCCATGTTTGATCGTATGTTTGCCGTATTCATGCAACTTTGTTATTATCATAATAATAACGCACATACTCATTATTTATAACATATCATGCATATATTATAAACAGTAAACAAACAAGGATGATCAATCGCCCCAATACTAACGGTCCGTGTGAGCTAAACACGGACCTAGGTCCAATCCTAGGGTAAACGCACGGGATGCAAATGCAACATTTACATAAGCTTCCAATATTAACATGTCTTCGATCTTCATAATCATCATGGCCACCATCTTCCAATCTTGATCATCCACTATACTAATATTTACAAATAAATATCCATGGCAAATAGGGATACATCTCATGGGGTGGGAACGGGCCATAAACCAAGCCCACTTGATAAATTGATAATTATTACAATCATTCAACACAAATATCCTAGCATACACCTAGCAAATTGGGCTTGGGCTTTTGATCATCTTCATGCATAATATCACATATCATACACCATCAATTAATTATCACAATAATTAATTGATCCAATATTATATATCTTGATCCAATCACTAACCGCCACGATTAAACTAAATTAACAAAGTATACAAACACCTTTGTCTACTTTCAAATTAATTTATTTATAACCGAATTTCTTGTAAATCACAATTTACTATAAATAATCAAAGTCCAACTTAAATTATTTATTTCATGAGAAAATATTTGCAACTTTTGTAATTTTAAACTTAAGGGCCCAAAAATCATTTTTCACCAAAACATTTTCGGCCCATTTAAAATTCACAAACATGTTAGCCATCCAATGGCCCAACAACTCAAGGCCCATGACACTTGATAATCCAAAACACTTTTGGAAACCCTAGTCGTCATCGCCGTCGCCAGAGCTCCGTCGCCGGATTCCGGCCAACTTACCAAAAATTTTTTTTTTATTTAAAATGATGGGCTGTTCGGGCAGCCCCTCGGGCTGCCCTAGCTGCCCGAAACGGGCAGCCCCTCGGGCAGCCCGAGCTGCCCGACACGGGCAGCAACTTGCTGCCCGAATTTTTCCCCAAAAACGGCCCTCGATTTGTTGCAAAAACACACTCATGCGGTTAGAAATCGATCTCAACATAATATATATTGTATTTGCTACACAAAAACGTAACCATAGCTCGGATACCACTTGAAAGCGGACCGGTTTACGGTGGCCGGAAGCGCAACGGAAGTTTGAAATCTAAAATTTTTAGCTTAAAATTTCGGCCACCCCATTTCCTTGTGCAACAAATACAAAAACACACAAAATGACATTCATAGGGTGTAAGAAAGTGTACCTATCAACCTCTTGAGGTTGATGTATGGCTCCAACTAAGATTTAAAAACCTTAGCTCTTGAATGGAAGAAGATCTACAAGCTTTCCTTCCTTTCCTTCAAAATTAGGCCCACCACTAACTAGGAAGATCCCCTTCATATTTTGCACTAGAAAAACATGAGGATTTTTCAAAGAGAAGTGTGTGTTTTCTCCAACAAATTGAAGAACACAAAAGAAAAAAATATGGAGAGAATATGCAAGAAGTTTCGGCCAAGTGCATTGCTAGAATGGGGAAGGAAGACTAGTCTTGGATGTCCAAAAAGCAAAAAGCAAAAACACCTTTTTGCATGCCATGCCTTGATATCCCAAAAAGTAGTCTCCAACTCTTGACCTCCCATGCATGCATATTATATAATAGGTTTTTTAATCAAATTAAAAACCTTGGACTAAATTTATTATCTCAAACATATTTGAGACTAATTAAACATTACTTGAATTTACCCCAAGTCCCACTAGTTAAATAATTATTTTAATTGAGCTCTACAAGACTCATATTATTTAATTAATTCAACACTTGAATTAATTTAATTCTTTGGACTCTACTAGGTCCACTAGTGTTTAATTAATTCAACACTTGAATTAATTTATTTTAGTCCATAATAATGTTTATGAAATCACAATTTTCAATTACATTATTCACTTGGCCAAATTTTAATTTAGGAACACTTCCATAAATCAAAATTTACATTTCTCTCATAGAAGTCATACTTCTATATTGTGTTCCTTACACTTATAGAACTCATTATAAGTCGTTCAACACTTTGAACTATTTTCTCCATTATAGAAGTCATACTTCTAATTTTCCTTACGCTTATAAACTCCTTTATAAGCCGTTCAACACATTGAACTATTTTTACTTCTCAACGGGATCTAGAAAGCTAGTACTTGTGTGGCCCTCAATGGTTCATTGATACAACTAGCCGTGGGTTCACATCACCATGTGATTCGGACTAAACATGTCCTTATACGAGCATACCCCAATTGCTCCATTCTTATTTATCAACACCTTGATAATAAGAACGTCAGAACTCAAGTCTGATAGTACCCAACCAATCATGTTAAACGCCTAGCAGCATCGCTTACATGATTCCCTAGGTATCAAATGATAGTGCCTGCAAGAACCATTCAATTA
>NW_027331659.1:0-19863 GCF_022965805.1 Primulina eburnea | reverse complement strand
TCCTCATAATTCGGCAACTCTCTCAACAAGAAAGTTGAACCTCTATCTCTTATCTAACCACCCCAATTGACCTCCTACCAATTGGCTCAACATTCAAATTACCATAAATTAACCACAACGACGCTACAATAAAACCGCATATCAAGTATAACCAACAATACTATAAACCATAAATCACAATCCTTAACATGAAAACTATATTTAAACTTAACCAAATCGTCCGTAAACAATAGAAATCTTAAACCGTACCGTTCACCAAGCTTGGATATTACAATCTCTCCTCCTTAGAGGAATTTCGTCCTCGAAATTGACGTCACTGCGCAAACAACTCGGGATACTTCTCTTTCATCTCATCCTCTGGTTCCCACGTGGCTTCTTCAATCAAATGATTCCTCCAAAGGACTTTAACAATGCCGATCTCTTTGTTTCTCAACACTTTAACTTTGCGATCATGAATCTGGACTGGAATCTCTTGGTACGTTAAATTTGGCGTCAAATCCAATGGCTCGTGACGAAGAACATGGGAAGGATTCGCAATAGATTTCCTGAGCATGGAGACATGAAAAACATTATGAACTCTGTCAAGATCAGGCAGTAGGTCTAACCTGTAAGCTCGATCAAATACTCTATCCAAGATCTCAAATGGGCTAATAAATCTCGAACTCAACTTTCCCTTTTTACCAAACCGCATCACACCCTTAAGAGGTGCAAGCTTCAAGAACACATGGTCGCCAACCTCAAACTTCAACGGTCTACGTCGTACATCAGCATAACTCTTCTGTCTTGACTGTGCTGTCTTCATTCTCTCTTGGATAACATCAACAACATGAGCTGTCTGTTGGACCAACTCTGGACCTAACATCTTCCTCTCACCAATTTCATCCCAATATAAGGGAGATCTACACTTCTTGTCATAAAGTCTTCATACGGTGCCATGCTAATCGTCGCTTGGTAACTGTTATTGTACGTGAACTCAACAAGAGGCAATTTGGAATCTCAACTACCAGGATAGTCGATAGTACAAGCTCTGAGCATATCCTCCAATATCTGAATAACTCTCTCTGATTGACCGTCTCTCTGGGGATGATATGCTATACTGAATGCTAACCGTGTACCCAAGGCTCTGTGCAAACTCTTCCAAAACTTCGAAGTAAATCTAGGGTCACGATCAGACACAATAGACACAGGAACACCATGAAGTCTAACAATCTCCGCTATGTACTCTTCAGCATATTGGTTCATGGAATATGTCGTCTTGACTTGGAGAAAATGCGCTGACTTGGTCAACCGATCAACAATAACCCAAATAGAGTTATAAAATTTCTGCGTTCTAGGAAGACCAACCACGAAGTCCATTGTAATATGCTCCCATTTCCATTGAGGAATCCGCAATGGCTGCAATGTCCCAGCAGTTCTCTGGTGTTCGATTTTCACCTGCTGACAAGTTAGGCACTGAGAAATAAATATGGCAATATCCTTCTTCATACCTGGCCACCAATAGAGTCTACGAAGATCCTGATATATCTTGGTACCACCTGGATGTATCAAGTATGTGGGGACCCGGACGCTGATCTTTCTTATTAATCATCTTTGGGATTTAATTATCAGTTCTGATAAACAGGGTCTAAAATTTTTCTTTTTAAATTATAACTGCGGAAGGTAATGGAATCTAAATACTATACATGTCTGTATAAAAAATACAAATTCAGTATTAAAATACAATAATGTACAACATTCTAATCTAAGGTTCACTACTAAAGTTCTAGTAGTAAAATCCAATCTACTGTAAGTCCGGAATCACCACGCTAAACTCGTCTTCTCTCATCATCTTCTCGACCCTGATCCAGTCCCACCTGTTGTCATGCACACATACAAAACACGACAACAGCCGGATAACTCCGGTGAGAATAAATCCCAGTATAACACATGGTAAGCATGTATATAAACAAACTAATTCATAAAACATGCGATCATGTATAAACCAATATAATATTTCATAATCTAATCATCTTCTTACTCATTATTGGGATTTAATAATGATAAACAGGGTCTAAAAATTTTTCTTTTTTTAAAATGTAACTGCGGAAGGTAATGGAATCTAAACAATATACATCTCTGTATAAAAATTACAGTTCAGTAGAAAAGTATAATACTGTACAACCTAAGTCTAAGGTTCAATTACTAAATTCAAGTAATAAACCCAGTCTGCTACAAGTCCGGAATCACCACGCTAACTCGTCTTCTCTCATCGTCATCTCGACCCTGATCCAGCCCCACCTGTTGTCATGCACACATACAAAAGAAGACAACAGCCGGATAACTCCGGTGAGAATAAATCACAGTATAAAACATGGTAAGCATGTATAGAAACAATCTAAATCATAAAACATGCTATCATGTTCATATTCAAAAGTAATAGATTTCATAATCTATGAAGTCAAATCAAAATAAGCATGCAACTCAATTCAGATAAACATGCAATTCAACTCAATTCATATAAACATGCTATCATGACTGAAAGCAATAACCATGGGTTTCATAATCTATGAAACCACATCTCTAAACACATGCAGTCCTAGCTAAATCATGTCTAGACTCGACTCGACTATAACTCTAGCGATCCCGGTGTGAATAAGACGTCACTGTCTGTCACCTACCCTACCAATCGAGGTGATGTACGTCTTATTCCTAGACTTCGGCCTGATCTGTATCCGCATCTACAATAGGGGCAGTGACCTTCCCCTAAGCTGTGATATCGCCGAACGTCTAGAAGTCTGGATGAACTTAGTACAGAATGATTGACAGAATTGATAATTGACAGATAAAAGAACATTAGCTGAGAAATCCAGTTGATTGAGTATTTCTCTAGAAGATAGTTCAGTTCTGTTTCTAAATTGATAGATTTTATGTTCAGAGGTATTCTGAAAATTATGCTTGGTATATCTATGATTTATTGATATATTGCAGCATTTGATTGATTATATTGAATATTTGAAGATTGGGTTAAATATTCAGAGAACTATGATCATTGTATACAGAAATGGGTCAGGTATGAATCCGGTATGCAGTTATTGATACAGTGTTTATTCAGAATATGCAGTATCTGAAGATCGATTGATTTAGACAGTTAAGACAGAAAGATCAAGAATTCCAGAAATGTCAGAAATTTATTATCTGCAGATTATCTTATTCTGATTATTTATTCTCTCATTGATATATAGCTGTTGAGTATTGTTATTGTTCTACATCAGTATTTGCGATATCTTATATTGTCGGGAGCATATGTTATTTGCAGATAAGATATAGCAGTTGATCTGGGAAGTATGAGGATTGGTCAGATAGCCAGAATTTACAGATTGCCTGGTTTTGTTATTTTATGAGTTTTCTTAAACTCACTAGATCTGTGTAGGTTCTTTCTGTTCGGAATCTGTGTAAACAGTCAGACATGTGGTCAGAATGTTCAGAACTTGTTTCTAATAATTAGAACAGAACATCAGTCAGATTAACAGATATGTGATTTTGTGTTGTATCAGATTGATTATTTTATGATATCAGATGTTTCAGAATTGTTTACAAATTTTGATAATGATAGTCAGAGCCGATATCAGGTAGGTATTTCTTCTTTATTTTATGTTATTAACTGATTGTTTATACAGGATAGTTCAAATCTGAATTCACAGATAACGTCAGAACTGAACAGTTATGGATTCAGTTTTCATTCAGATAGTTGAGAATGTATGATATTCGAACAGACAGTAGTGATATAAACAGATTAGATCAGTTATAACAGAATGTTTACAGAAATGTTGGCAGAAATTGTACTGACAAGTTTGAATTGCTAACAGAAGAAGACAAAAAGATAGAAATCAGAAGATTTATTACTGAATTGCATGTTTATCTGAATTGAGTTGTTTCTTCCCGAATATCACATGAATTATACCTTTGTCGTCCCCGTCCGAGGAAGACGAAGTCTTGAAGTCCAGTCTGTCCATATCCGATCTGAAATGATAAAATCAAATACACTGTATCACTGTGTAGCACAATTCACAATCTGTGCTGATCAATACTCAATTCAGTATACAATCTGATCAATGTCTGAACAAGATACAATCTGAGTCGTATCAATAATATCCCGATATAATCTAAATCATATCTGAATCTGATTATTCTGTTCCAGCATATGAATATCTAACAAATACATCCTCAGAGATGCTAAAATACAAAACACCGACATACGATATTCTTTCTTTGATCTGACTTCACATATCTACTGAATAATCTATCCAGACATACAAGAATAATCATCTATTCATTCTTCAATCAAGAATAATACAAATCTAGTGTTTGATCCCAATCAATATCTTTCGAAAATCATAACAATTACAGAAACAGTCTGTTCTTTAATCTGACTTCAATTCTATAATGTCTACGGTAGTATAAACGTCATATCTGAATCACATGCAATTTAGCAACATCATATTTCCAAAATACTGCAAAACGTAATGAAACTTACGTCCTTGTGTAGCTCTAGTCGAGAGGAGTTCAGAACTAACGTCGGATTCAAATTCTGCTACACGGTTTCTTCACAAATCAATTTAGAACCTCACGAAGACAAGTTTTCTCTCCAACCTTCGATTTCTGCTTCTTTCTCCTCTGAAAGACACGAGTTCCACTTATATATATACTACATGCATGTTCAAAATCGTGGCATAGTTCTTAGCTTTGCACGTCACACCGCGGGTGCGGTCCCTGCAGCACCGCGGGTGCGCTTCAGTCTCGGCAATTCTATCTAAAATGCACAATTCTTGACCGCGGGTGCTTCTCTTCCAATACCGCGGGTGCGGTCTGGCACCGCGGGTGCGGTGTATGCAAGACCGCGGGTGCGGTCTTGCTTCGCCCAAAATTCCTACCCTACTGGACTTACACCGCGGGTGCGGTGTAAACAAGGGCGCGGGTGCGGTCTTGCACGTTCTGAAAATTTATATTTTGCTCCGAGCAACATCCCATAATCTTATCTGATCAATTCTACAAGTCTTGGGATATTTCATTAATCTTGTCTGATCAATTCTACGACAATTCTGGGGCATTACAAAGTATGGCGCGGTATGTGCCTCTGTCAAGACGTCACCGAATATCATCACCAATAGGAACGCAAATATGGCCTCTGAATGTCATCAAACCATCGCCATTCAACCCAAACTCTGAATTACCTCTCTCTTCTGTTCTGGATCTCATCTCTGTCAACTGTACATCATCATTGACCTGCTCTCTACGGATTCTGTCCGTCAATGTTTCCCGAATGATCAACGCTGAAAAGCGAGCAATGGTTCCTGGGACTACCAAAGCTATCTCTTCTCTTTGCAAGTCTAACAACAACGGCTTCTGAATCATAGAACTCAAAGAAGAACTTGACTTACGGCTCAATGCATCCGCAACAACATTCACCTTCCCTGGGTGATAACTAATCGTCAAATCATAATCTTTGACAAGCTCTAACCACCTTCTCTGTCGCATATTGAGTTCTTTCTGAGAAAAAAAGTACATTAAACTCTTGTGGTCCGTGAAAATTTCACACTTTTCGCCATATAAATAGTGTCTCCAGATTTCAGAGCGAAAACCACAGCTGCCAGCTCCAGATCATGCCTAGGATAATTTTTCTCGTAGTCTTTCAATTGACGAGAAACATAGGCTATAACTTTTCCACGTTGCATCAGCACTGCACCGAGGCCCTTCTTCGACGCATCAGTATAAACAACAAAATCCTCTGTACCACTGGGCAATGCAAGTACTGGAGCAGTCGTCAACTTATCTTTCAGCTCCAGGAATCCACTTTGGAATTCATTGGACCACTCGAACTTCACAGTCTTCCTCGTCAGATTGGTTAACGGCAGGGCAATCTTGGAAAAATCTGAAATAAAACGACGATAATAACCTGCCAAACCAAGAAAACTGCTTACCTCTGATATCGTAGTAGGGATAGGCCACTTCTGAATCGCCTCTATTTTCAATGGATCAACAGCTATGCCATCCTTCAAGACAACATGGCCTAAGAAAGAAATCTGCTCCAACCAGAACTCACATTTCTTCAACTTAGCAAACAACCTCTTCTCTCTCAACAATTGAAGAATAACCTTGAGGTGCTCTGCATGAAGCTCTCTGGTCTTGGAATAAATCAATATGTCATTGATGAAAACAATGACAAAGCTATCCAAATACGGCTTGAACACTCGGTTCATAAGATCCATGAAGACTGAAGGAGCATTAGTCAGACCAAATGACATCACAAGAAATTCATAATGACACCTGGTCCGGAACGCCGTCTTAGGGATATCATACTCCCTAACTTTAAACTGATCATAGCCAGATCGCAGATCAATCTTCGAAAACACTGTAGCCCCCTGCAGTTGATCAAAAAGGTCATCTATCAGTGGCAACGGATATTTATTCTTGATAGTCACTTTGTTGATTTCTCTGTAATCAATGCAAAGCCGCAAAGACCCATCTTTCTTTTTGACGAAAAGAACCGGAGCTCCCCAAAGCGAAGAACTCTGCCGAATGAAACCTTTATCCAAAAGATCCTGCAACTGCGTCTTCAACTCTTTCATCTCTATTGGGGACATTCTGTACGGAGCCTTGGAAATAGGAACCATCATGGGGACTAGATCAATCACAAACTCTACATCTCTGTCTAGTGGTAAACCCGGAACATCATCCTCAAATACATCAGGGAACTCTCTCACCACATCAATATCATCAATATTCCACTTCACAATTCTATCCATATCAACAATTGAAGCCAAAAACCCATCACAACCTCCAAATAACAACTTCTTAGCCTCAAGAAAAGAAATAAAAGGAAGGACCCGCGAAGTACCTGCACTAGCGAGCATACCTTCCTTATCTCCATCATCTGAAACTTTCACAGTCTTGGCGACGCAATCAATCACTGCACGATAAGTTGATAGCCAACCAATGCCAAGTATAATATCAAAATGCAACCATCGGAATAACAATCAAGTCGGCATAAATCACTCGCTCATCAATTTGAACAGAACACGCATACACAATAGACGTAGGGCACAACACATCCCCAGAAGGCAATACAACATTAAACTGGAGCGGAAGAATAGAAAGAACTAGACCCAAAGATCTCAAAAATAGTTCAGACATAAAAGAATGAGTAGCATCTTTATCAATCAATGTCGTAGCTACTCTGCCTGAAATTAAAGTAGTGCTAGAGATCACAGAAGAATCATGGTTTATACCTTCTTTCATCATGGTGAAGATGCAACCATGCACCTTCTCTGTACTTGATCCTCTAAGATAGTCCTTGGCAATATGGCCTACAGTACCACATCGATAGCAAGTGTGAGTACCAAATCTGCACTCCCCCCTATGAGGCCTATTGCACTTGGGACACAATGGCTTCTCTGGATCAAATGGAACTTCCGGTGCTTTAGAACTCGGCTCTATCTTGCCTTTCCCCTTAAAATTTCCTTTGCCTCTTTGGCTCGAACCTTGACCTCTTTGAGCAATAGCCTGTTGCCTCGCCTGTCTCTCTCTGGCAATGTCTTTCTCATCTTGCTCGGCTAACAAGGCTTTAGCCACAATCTTTTGATATGTCACCGCCTTAGACATATTGATGTCCCTCCTGATCTCCGCTTGAAGGCCTCTAATGAAGTGAGCACCCTTGTCTTTGTCATTGGAGGCAATATATGTGGGGACCCGGACGCTAATCAAGTTCTTAATCATCATTGGGACTAATTAATCAATTAGTAAAACAGGGTCTAAAATTTTTTTTTTAAAATGCAAAGCGGAAACGTAATGTAATTAAATTCTAATTACATATTAAACATAACATATAATTATTGTATGATCTACAATAATACAACTAGGTTCAATTACATATCAGTACTGAATCCTAAGTTGCTTCTGAAGCCCGGATCTCCACGCTATCTAGTCCAGCCTCGTTCTCTTCCTGACCCTTATCCTGTCCCACCTGTTGGCAAGTACACATACAGACAAGACAACAGCCGGATAAACCGGTGAGAATAACTCCCAGTATAAATCAATGAAACATGCAATCATATAAACAATTTTAAAACATGTAATCAGGTATCAACCATATGTAACGAATCTGAAACATAATCAATAGCACGCTGTCAACAATACTCGTAGCTACATAATTCAGACTAGACTCAATCCTAGTCTAGGGATCCCGATTCCAGAAGTTGGTATGCATATATCGACTAACAGTAATAGAAAAGACTACAGTTCTATCCACGCCGATATAGTATCGATTAACAGTAATAGAAAAGACTCCAGTTCTATCCACACCGATACAGTATCGATTAACAGTAATAGACGAAGCCCTGATTCTATCCACTTTGATATATTATCGATTAACAGTAATAGAGCAAGCCTTGATTCTATCCACATTGATAGGATATCGATTACCAGTAATAGAACAAAGTCCGATTCTATTCACATCGATATAACATCGATTAACAGTAATAGAAGGAACGATGAATCTATCCACATCGATATAATATCAATCAACAGTAATAGAATAAGCTATACATCTATCCACATCGATATAATATCAACTAACAGTAATAGAAGAAGCTATCAATCTATCCACATCGATAACCAACATCCAGTGACCGTCTTTGGCACATCCGCCAATACACCATCTTATGAGATCGTGCAATGTGCCCGTGGTGATCCCACCACTAACGGCACTTCTGTCATAAGATTACTCTTCTAATACCTGTAATCTATAACTCAAGAAAACAAGTATATCAATCAATCAATGCAAATATCAATGCAATAAAGTAAAGTATGTGATTTAGGGAAACCGAAGTCTAAACCGACTCAAGTCCATCTCCCAATACCACATTGACTTATACCTTTGTCTTCATAATCTGACGAAGACGAAGACTCCATTTCATGTCTGTCCATGTCAATCTGAATTCACAATATCGAATAGACTGTGTTAATATACAGCTCAGTTCAAAGCATGTTCTGATTAATATCGAATCAAGACACAATCCAATTCATATCGACAATATCACGATATAATCACAATCAATACTGAGTCTGATCAATATCAATTCACTGATGTTTCGACGGCATAACAATACAGTCTTGATAACCCCGTTAGTCCAAACATCACAGATATAATACCAGAACTCATAATCAATATCGTTATCAGTCATAATCTCAATAACCATACATATCTGATATGAATTCTCAGACAAATCGCTTCCAGAAATCATAACAATTTCATAAGAAGTCTGTTTCTCAATCTGACTTCGATTCTATAATGTCTAACATGATAAGAACATCATATATGAATCCTATTCAATTCTGACAACATCATAATTTCAAAGTATATCAAAACGTAGCAAAACTTACGTCCAGTTGTAGCCTACGTTGATAGGAACTCGGTACTGTACTCAGATTCAAAATCAGACGGACGGATTGAAAAAAAAGGCGTAAGGATTTTTGGTAAACCTCCTCGACCCTTTTCTCGCTTCTGAATGAATTATCAATTTTTACATATATATATCTATATACATACTCTTTCGCATGCAAGTGACCAAGTGGCAATTTCACATTTTGCATGACTCGCGCTCGGGCGGTAAGAAACTACCGCTCGAGCGCGGAAGTTTCTGTCCGAGACCACGCTTGTTATCCCTTTGGCGCTCGGGCGGTAATTCTTTACCGCTCGGGCGCCATACATTCTGCCCAAATCTCTTTTTATCCCACGCTGGCGCTCGGGCGGTAACTATTCTACCGCTCGGGCGCCAGACTTTCTGTCCAACTTTCCCATTTATTGTGCATTGGCGCTCGGGCGGTTCTTTTCTACCGCTCGGGCGCCAGATGTTCTGTCCAACATCTTAGCTTATAATATACCGACGCCCGGCTTCACTTCTCATGTCTTATTTGAGTCCTGTGATATTTTCTAATCACAATTCTGGCAATTAATCAACGTAATTATACTCAAATCATTTCAGATTACGGTAATCAAATTCTCGGGCCTTACATTTCTCCCCCTCTAAGATATGATTTCGTCCCCGAAATCACAAACATTCCATTCGTGTCATACAGATAATCATATCATGTCTCCAATCAGATATAAAAAGGGGACATACAAAAACTACAATAATCTCATATCACCGAAATCACTCGTGATAGACTCAATTTCAGAACAATGGCTATACAACATCCGTATATGCCAATTTCCAGTTCATAACAAATCAGTATTGACATCTGCTACCAAATTTGTTAATCCTAGACAAAGATATATTCAATCTTCGGCTTCAAATACCAACAGTCATCGTCCGACGTTAGCATGTTTAGTCTATTAATTCTGAGTTGTTTTCAGTTTCTTTATCAGATCACTGATCTTAGCAAATCTGCTCTCCAACATTACTGTAATATCATTCATATACGAAGGAAATCCACAGTTCTCATTGTACAATATCTCGACTAAAGCTATTTTGATACTCATCTGATAGCTATTATTGTACAATGATTCAAAAGTGACAATGAATCATGTCAACTAGTGCTATAATACAGCACTACATTTCCTGGATATCCTCCAGTATCAGGATAGTTCACTCCGACTATCCGTGAATCTATAGATCATAGATAAAATATCATCTCATGCACTCAGCCAAAAGTATAACATCAAACGAAAATCACAGTCTGATATAATTAACTTTGGCATTCAATACCATCTGATCTTCGTTTCTGACATACCTTTCAGTCATCTGATCATATTTGTATGTCATCCTGTACAATATAACAGAGGCAGATTCGAGAAATCTGTCAATCATAATCACATCACTGCACCGTCTTATCACCATTTCAGTAGTGTCATCACACAATCCATAGAAATGTACTCCCATTTCTATTTAGAAATCAATAATCAAGATAATTAATCTAAAAGTTTCTATTTTCCTGTCTTCATCTGTCAGCGATGTAGACATTTCAATACAAATTCTGACATAACTGATTTCGTCTGTTTATATTAAAACTGTCTATTCAAATTATCACACATTTCCTGTTACCAGAATAGTACTAAATCTACTACTGTGCGCATCTGACAATCTGTCATTTCCAATTCGGATATCTGACATAAACAAATCAGTTAATAAAATAAATTAAAGAAAAATACCTACCTGGTATTCGGTTCTGACTATCAAAATCAAGTTCTGAACAGTCTGATCCAACTTCTGAACTGCTTTAATATTCAAAATCAGTTCTGACTCAACTGAACTGTATATCATCTCAACGGTTCATATCAATCGGTATCAAACACGGATTCAGAATGATAACAATATCAGATCATATTCAGAATATCAATACGCAATACTGATCTAATAACTGCATAGAACACAATTTCTGACATTTCGAAAATTCTGCTATATTCAATATCGTTCTCAGCCACTGATCACGGTCTTACTGTGCACAATCAATCAGTATACTATCTTCAGATACCACAGACTCTGAATACAATCTGTTACAATCAAGATTCATATCCGAACAATTCTGTATATAACAATCTCAGTTCCCAGAATATTCAATATCATTTTCAACTGTTCGATTCAATCTATCATATGCTACGAATATATCAAAAGATCATAGATAAACCGAGCATAAAATCATCAGAACACTTCTAAGCACAGGATTTATCAACCCATAAACAGAACTGAAGGATTTTCTAGAGAAACACACAATCAGATGTAACTCTAACTCTTCAGGCAGTAAATCTTTCAACTGATATCTCAAGTCAATCAGTGTCAGTCTATAAGAAGTTTCTAAAATGAAACAATACCTGGAATCACATCAAGGCCGAAGTCACTCTCCCTGATCAGGACCAACTTGAAATCTCATCTGCAAGACTATATAAACTTCCTGCTATTCGTAATTAATTCAATCCCTGATAGGCTCATCTTCAGTCATCAACTGAATACATAAGGAATACTTTCCATTCCTTTCGATAATCATCGGATCATATATAATACGGGATCAAGGAATTCAAAATCAAGATCCTTACCGTATATCATTCATTCTTTGGCCATTTCAGGTCCTAATCTTACCATTTTCTGGCAAGACGATAATAGCTCTGTACTTGCTCGATATATCAATATCAATCATGCAGTCAGCATCAGACAATACAAGTACAAGCTAGTCTAATTCAACCTCATTCTCAACTTACTGCAGTATACATATATCACAGAATATCACTGATATCAAATTCTTTCCCCAAAAAGGTAAAGAATCAATACTACAGTAAATACGGACTCAACAGGTACAACGTATATCAATGCAACTAAGTCAAAGATAATCATAAATAATGCATTAGTATATATCAATACATATGCGATCTAATCAAAAAGATAGTACATGTCACTGTATCATCCAGTAAGTCCTGGGTCTGTTCTTCGATCACTTCCCAGATGATTCTGCTCCTTGAAATCTTCGGGAACCTTTCTGTGGACAGACTCTAGCAAGTGTCCTTGCTGTTTACAGAAGTTGCACCTACCAGTCACTCCATGGCATAGCTCCGGGGAATGTCCCACCGCAATTCCTGCAATAACCTCCAGTATACTTGGGCTAGAACCACTGGAGCTAGAGGAACCACTCCCTAACTTCTTGAATGGCTTCTTTCGAGCTTTCAGCAAATCCTGCTTTCCACTCGTGCTACCGCGATCAAATCTGGAAGGGATTGTTGTGTCTGGGGTTGTATTACACACAACGTTTTTAGTTGCCTACTCAGACTCGTCTCCGCTCTCTTCGCTTTACTCAAGGCATCAGCAAAATGGTAAGGTCGTTGCATATTCATCAAGGCAACTATCCGAGTTCAATCCTCTGATGAACTGAGCCGTTACAGCTTCATCATTCCCAGCTATATGAGGAGCAAAACGCAGTAGAGTAGAGAATTTAGCCCCATATTCTTCAATATTCAGTCGACCTTGGCTCAAATTCTCAAATTCCGCTTTCTTGTCCTCTTGGTACGAAACGGAGAAAATCTTCGATAAAATTCCGTTCTGAAGACTTCCCACGTGATCACAGTACCACGCAGTTCTAGTATTCCTTTGGTTGTAATCCACCAACTCCTGGCGGCCTCTTTTAATTGATGGAATACCAATTTAACTCTCTGTTCCTCTGTACAATCACTAAATCGAACAGTATTTCTATGTCATCAAACCAGTTTTCACAACCTTCAGACGTCTCGATACCACTCAGAATCGGCGGTTGCAGTAACTGAAACTCTCTCAGCTTTATTTCCATCTGAGTTTCTGATGCATCTATCTGATCAGACGAAGTACTACCCCTTTCTGGAATCCTTCTAGGAGGAATATCTCTGAACAAGAATTGGTTCTGATCCAGTTTCAAATAATACTATTACCAAATCAACTCAGATATTCAGGTAACATGTAGCTTTCTAAACAATAACACATACTGAAATCTTAGTATATACATGTAATTTCAACATTATATTTACTCATGTGCCATATAAATCAAGGCAATAAAGCATCATATCATGCTAGCATACACAATGTAATCCACATTATAATCAATCACATGCTAGCATCAAACGCAGGTAAGAAACTCAATCTACCCCGCTCACTCTTTTCTATCTCAGTGCTAAGGAACCTACAGTTCAAGGACCTATGCTCTGATACCACCTGTTGTGGGGACCCGGACGCTAATCAAGTTCTTAATCATCATTGGGACTAATTAATCAATTAGTAAAACATGGTCTAAATTTTTTTTAAAATGCAAAGCGGAAACGTAATGTAATTAAATTCAAATTACATATTAAACATAACATATAATTATTGTATGATCTACAATAATCCAACTAGGTTCAATTACATATCAGTACTGAATCCTAAGTTGCTTCTGAAGCCCGGATCTCCACGCTATCTAGTCCAGCCTCGTTCTCTTCCTGACCCTTATCCTGTCCCACCTGTTGTCAAGTACACATACAGACAAGACAACAGCCGGATAAACCGGTGAGAATAACTCCCAGTATAAATCAATGAAACATGCAATATATAACAATTATAAAACATGTAATCAGGTATCAACCATATGTAACGAATCTGAAACATAATCAATAGCACGCTGTCAACATACTCGTAGCTACATAATTCAGACTAGACTCAATCCTAGTCTAGGGATCCCGATTCCAGAAGTTGGTATGCATATCGACTAACAGTAATAGAAAAGACTACAGTTCTATCCACCGATATAGTATCGATTAACAGTAATAGAAAAGACTCCGGTTCTATCCACACCGATACAGTATCGATTAACAGTAATAGACGAAGCCCTGATTCTATCCACATTGATATATTATCGATTAACAGTAATAGAGCAAGCCTTGATTCTATCCACATTGATAGGATATCGATTACCAGTAATAGAACAAAGTCCGATTCTATTCACATCGATAACATCGATTAACAGTAATAGAAGGAACGATGAATCTATCCACATCGATATAATATCAATCAACAGTAATAGAATAAGCTATACATCTATCCACATCGATATAATATCAACTAACAGTAATAGAAGAAGCTATCAATCTATCCACATCGATAACCAACATCCAGTGACCGTCTTTGGCACATCCGCCAATACACCATCTTATGAGATCGTGCAATGTGCCCGTGGTGATCCCACCACTAACGGCACTTCTGTCATAAGATTACTCTTCATCTATAACTCAAGAAAACAAGTATATCAATCAATCAATGCAAATATCAATGCAATAAAGTAAAGTATGTGATTTAGGGAAACCCAAGTCTAAACCGACTCAAGTCCATCTCCCAATACCACATTGACTTATACCTTTGTCTTCATAATCTGACGAAGACGAAGACTCCATTTCATGTCTGTCCATGTCAATCTGAATTCACAATATCGAATAGACTGTTAATATACAGCTCAGTTCAAAGCATGTTCTGATTAATATCGAATCAAGACACAATCCAATTCATATCGACAATATCACGATATAATCACAATCAATACTGAGTCTGATCAATATCAATTCACTGATGTTTCGACGGCATAACAATACAGTCTTGATAACCCCGTTAGTCCAAACATCACAGATATAATACCAGAACTCATAATCAATATCGATATCAGTCATAATCTCAATAACCATACATATCTGATATGAATTCTCAGTCAAATCGCTTCCAGAAATCATAACATTTCATAAGAAGTCTGTTTCTCAATATGACTTCGATTCTATAATTTCTAACATGATAAGAACATCATATATGAATCCTATTCAATTCTGACAACATCATAATTTCAAAGTATATCAAGACGTAGCAAAACTTACGTCCAGTTGTAGCCTACGTTGATAGGAACTCGGTACTGTACTCAGATTCAAAATCAGACGGACGGATTGAAATAAAAAGGCGTAAGGATTTTTGGTAAACCTCCTCGACCCTTTTCTCGCTTCTAAATGAATTATCAATGTTTGTACATATATATATCTATATACATACTCGTTCGCATGCAAGTGACCAAGTGGCAATTTCACATTTTGCATGACTCGCGCTCGGGCGGTAAGAAACTACCGCTCGAGCGCGGAAGTTTCTGTCCGACCACGCTTGTTATCCCTTTGGCGCTCGGGCGGTAATTCTTTACCGCTCGGGCGCCATACATTCTGCCCAAATCTCTTTTTATCCCACGCTGGCGCTCGGGCGGTAACTTTCTACCGCTCGGGCGCCAGACTTTCTGTCCAACTTTCCCATTTATTGTGCATTGGCGCTCGGGCGGTTCTTTCCTACCGCTCGGGCGCCAGATGTTCTGTCCAACATCTTAGCTTATAATATACCGACGCCCGGCTTCACTTCTCATGTCTTATTTGAGTCCTGTGATATTGCTAATCACAATTCTGGCAATTAATCAACGTAATTATACTCAAATCATTTCAGATTACGGTAATCAAATTCTCGGCATTACAATATACGGGGCAAACAGACAGCCCTCCTCGAACTTCAAAATGTACTCATCGACATTCATACCTCCTTGACGAAGCTCTACAAACTCAGTCACCTTCCGAGCTCGAAGTGCACTGGGAAGTACTTGTCATAGAAAAATCCGGGAAATCTTGCCACTTCATTGCCGAAACATCAACACCTACCTTGGTAGCATTCCACCAAATACGTGCAGTTTTGAATAACATCAATACTGCACAACCAACTATGTCTTTGTCTTCATAATTGAGATGATCAAAATCGCCTCAAGTGATTTGATCCACTCTACTGCCCCAATGGATCAGTGCTTCTTGCAAACTTAGGCGGATCCATTTGTGGGACCCGGGCTCTAGCTCAATTTTGTCTGGGATTAAATGGATCTGTGAGAAAATGTGGGTCAAATTTTCGCTTTTTAACATTAAATCAAATGTTAATACTAAGCATAATCTTTCTTTATTAATTTACAACAGACATAATGTTCAAACATAAAACGTGTCTTGTTCTAATACATCACTCCAACTAGTGTTTAATACAAAATACCAAAATACAAGTAGTCCAAATCTAATAAAATCCACTAGTCATCTTCTGCGCCCGTAGTCACCACTCTATCTCGAACTCATCTCTGTTGTGACCCAGATCCTGTCCCACCTGTTGTTATGCACACATACAGACATAACAACAGCCGGAAACTCCGGTGAGAACAACTCCCAGTATAAAACATGTATACATGCATATGCATAATAAATCATAAAACACAATATCATGCATGTGATTTAACTCATAGGTTCCATAGTCTATGAAACCAACATATATAAGCATGCAATGCAAATCAACTCATGTCTTGACTCTACTCTAGGGATCCCGGGGTGAATAGATGTCACTGTCTGTTACCTACCCTCCCAATCGGGGTAACTGTACGTCTTATTCCTAGACTTCGGTCGTGTCTGAATCGAATGTATACAATCGGAGGAAGTCTGCTCCTATGCGTCGATAACGAACGTCTAGTTTTGACAACTCTGTCATTGACTCTCCTATCTTAATGCTTGAATATAAATCTATAAACACAGCATTATCATATCGGAGATTTCAATATAATCTATAAAAATTCAAAACATATCAAAAAAATAAACAATAAATCTAGTATGTGATTTGGTTGGGAAACTCTAATCAAATCTGATTCGAGTCGGGTCTTCCCTACAATCACATGAATTATACCTTTCTTGTAGTTCGTAGAAGTCTGAGTCTCGTATTCTTGATATCGAATCTGAAATGGCAATGTTGATATACATTTTTCAATCTCTAACTCAATCAAGACATATATATAATCTATAATCAGTCTTGTAATGCCCAAGAAGTATAGAATTGATAAACCAAGATCATTAGTCTTCATTAACGTGAGACTCTCGGAAGATATGAGAATGTATGACATGCAATGAGGGAAGAAAAGACGTGAGAAAATGGGGCTTGCAAGACCGCAACCGCGCCCAGAACAGGAGTGCACCCGCGGTCATGCAATTATGAAATTTTGAAAGTGAGGCCGAAGCCACACCGCACCCGCGGTGCATGGACAGAAGTTTGCAAATTTATTCGAAGCAACACCGCACCCGCGGTAAGAACAAGACCGCACCCGCGGTCTTGTACGTAGCGCACCCACGGTGTCAAAATTCAGAAAATGAAGATAATGCCGAAGCATGAGCGCACCCGCGCTCCTGACATTACCGCACCCGCGGTCATGCGTGTTGATGAAAAATAAGCCACGTTTCTCTTTTCATGCATGATAGATTTAGGTGTCCTTCTCTTCATTCAGATGAAACAGCAGGCATGAGAATTCGAAAAGGGTCGAGGTTTTGGAGAGAAAAAATACGCCTTTTGTGAGAAATCCGTCCGTCAGAATTCAAATCGACTTCAGTTCTGAGCTCCTTTTGACACGAGCTACACAAGGACGTAAGTTTTGTTACGTTTTGAGATGTTTTGAACATATGATGTTGCTAGAACCGCATATGATTTCAGATATGGTGTTTCTACTACCGTAGATATTATAGAATTGAAGTCAGATTAAAGAACAGACCGTTTCTTTAATTGTTATGATTTTGAAAGATATTGATTGCGATTCTATATCAGAATTGTGTTAGTATTCAGATTATGAATTGTATTGACACAGATTATGAGTTACAGTATTCTATTTGTGATGTTCAGATTGACGGGGTTATTCAGATTGTATTGTTTATGCCGTCGAAACATCAGTTGATTAAATTGATCGATTCAGTATGATGAGATTGATCAGACTCAGTAATTATTCAGATTGTATTGTAATGTCGATGACATGAATTAGATTGTATCTTGTTCAGATATTGATTAGATTATGTACTGATTTGAGTATTGATCGAACAGATTGTGTATTGAGTTATTCACTGATACAGCGTATTCGATATTGTCATTTCAGATTTGATATGGACAGAGTTGAATACCAGACTTCGTCTTCGTCAGACAGGGACGACAAAGGTATAATTCATGTGATATACGGGAAGATATAACTCAAATAAGATCTTTTGAGTTTCCCAATAAATCACATACTAGATTACCTTTATATTCTGATTTGAGTATGATGTATTTATATGTTGAGATGATTATGCATTGCATTGAGAAGGAGAGTCGTTGACAGCCATTGTCAGCTATCTAGATGTTCGGTGTATCTCAGCTTAGGAGCAGCCCTGACTCCTATTGCAGTCGTTGATACAGCTCAGACCGAAGTCTAGGAATAAGACTTACAGTCACCCCGAGTGGGAGGGTAGGTGACAACCATTGACGTCTTATTCACACCGGGATCCCTAGAGTTATAGTTGAGTCGAGTCTAGATATGATTTGACTAGAACTGCATGTGTTTAGAAATGTGGTTTCATAGATTATGAAACCCATGTTTAGTGCTTTCAGACATGATAGTCTGTGTTTATATGATTTGATATAGATTGCATGTTTATCTGAATTGAGTTGCATGCTTATTTTGAGTAGATGATTTAGATTGTTTATATACATGCTTACCATGTTTTATACTGGGATTTATTCTCACCGGAGTTATCCGGCTGTTGTCTTGTTTTGTAAGTGCGCATGACAACAGGTGGGGCTGGATCAGGGTCAAGATGAGAAAGAGGTTGGACTAGATAGCGTGGTGATTCCGGACTTACTGTAGACTTGTTTATTACTTGAACTTAGTAACTAAACCTTAGATTGAGGTTGTACATATTGTACTTTTCTACTGAATTGTAGTTGTTATACAGAGATGTATATTATTTAGATTCCATTACCTTCCGCATTTACATTTTAAAAAGAAAAATTTTTAGACCCTGTTTATCAGAACTGATAATTAAATCCCAACGATGATTAAGAAGATGATTAGCGTCCGGGTCCCACAACAGGTGTATCAGAGCTGATAGTTCCTTTAGACTTAGATTATCAGAGCGATGGATCCTTTAGATTGAGATAGTCAGAGTTGATAGATTCTTTGACTGAGATAGAAGAGAATGAGCGGGGTAAATTGAATTGTCTTCCTTGCATGTGATTGCTAGCATGAGATTTATGTCAATGTTGATTTGCATGATGTGTGCTAGCATGATTTTTGTTTTTCCCTATTACATGTTGTTTGTTATCTGAGTTGACTACAGCATGTAATTATCAAGACTGAATCAGAACCGAGTCTGAATCAGAGGTATATGATCAGAGAGGGCTGAGACAGATTATATAGATTGTGCACTCATTTGTTTGATATTCAGATATACCGCCTCGGAGAATTCCAGAGAGGGATAGTACTTCGTCTGAACAGATAGATGTTAGAGTAGGTGCA
>NW_027331658.1:0-5113 GCF_022965805.1 Primulina eburnea | reverse complement strand
AGATGGACATACTGAAGTTGTCAATAGAACTTTGGGAACACTTTTGCGTGCTATTCTTAAAAGAACTTGGACTGACATTTCTATGGACTTTTTTGGGGTTGCCTAGGACTAAGAAGTGAGGGATTCTATTTTTGGATTACTTTATGGGCTAAACTTTGCACAATAAAGTTGTAATCTACTACTTGTCATCCTCAAACGGATGGACAACTGAAGTTGTCAATAGAACTTTGGGAACACTTTTGCGTGCTATTCTTAAAAAGAACTTGGATTGACATTTCTATGGACTTTATTTTGGGGTTGCCTAGGACTAAGAAGGGGAGGGATTCTATTTTTGGATTACTTTATGGGCTAAACTTTGCTCAATATTGTTGTAATCTACTACTTGTCATCCTCAAACGGATGGACAAACTGAAGTTGTCAATAGAACTTTGGGAACACTTTTGCGTGCTATTCTTAAAAGAACTTGGATTGACATTTCTATGGACTTTATTTTGGGTTGCCTAGGACTAAGAAGGGGAGGGATTCTATTTTTGGATTACTTTATGGGCTAAACTTTGCTCATATTGTTGTAATCTACTACTTGTCATCCTCAAACGGATGGACAAACTGAAGTTGTAATAGAACTTTGGGAACACTTTTGCGTGCTATTCTTAAAAAGAACTTGGATTGACATTTCTATGGACTTTATTTTGGGGTTGCCTAGGACTAAGAAGGGGAGGGATTCTATTTTTGGATTACTTTATGGGCTAAACTTTGCTCAATATTGTTGTAATCTACTACTTGTCATCCTCAAACGGATGGACAAACTGAAGTTGTCAATAGAACTTTGGGAACACTTTTGCGTGCTATTCTTAAAAGAACTTGGATTGACATTTCTATGGACTTTATTTTGGGGTTGCCTAGGACTAAGAAGGGGAGGATCTATTTATTTTTGGATTACTTTATGGGCTAAACTTTGCTCATAGTTGTAATCTACTACTTGTCATCCTCAAACGGATGGACAAACTGAAGTTGTCAATAGAACTTTGGGAACACTTTTGCGTGCTATTCTTAAAAGAACTTGGATTGACATTTCTATGGACTTTATTTTGGGGTTGCCTAGGACTAAGAAGGGGAGGGATTCTATTTTTGGATTACTTTATGGGCTAAACTTTGCTCAATATTGTTGTAATCTACTACTTGTCATCCTCAAACGGATGGACAAACTGAAGTTGTAAAGAACTTTGGGAACACTTTTGCGTGCTATTCTTAAAAAGAACTTGGATTGACATTTCTATGGACTTTATTTTGGGGTTGCCTAGGACTAAGAAGGGGAGGGATTATTTTTGGATTACTTTATGGGCTAAACTTTGCTCAATATTGTTGTAATCTACTACTTGTCATCCTCAAACGGATGGACAAACTGAAGTTGTAATAGAACTTTGGGATTTGCTTTTGCGTGCTATTCTTAAAAGAACTTGGATTGACATTTCTATGGACTTTATTTTGGGGTTGCCTAGGACTAAGAAGGGGAGGGATTCTATTTTTGGATTACTTTATGGGCTAAACTTTGCTCAATATTGTTTGTCAATAGAACTTTGGGAACACTTTTGCGTGCTATTCTTAAAAGAACTTGGATTGACATTTCTATGGACTTTATTTTGGGGTTGCCTAGGACTAAGAAGGGGAGGGATTCTATTTTTGGATTACTTTATGGGCTAAACTTTGCTCAATATTGTTGTAATCTACTACTTGTCATCCTCAAACGGATGGACAAACTGAAGTTGTAATAGAACTTTGGGAACACTTTTGCGTGCTATTCTTAAAAAGAACTTGGATTGACATTTCTATGGACTTTATTTTGGGGTTGCCTAGGACTAAGAAGGGGAGGGATTCTATTTTTGGATTACTTTATGGGCTAAACTTTGCTCAATATTGTTGTAATCTACTACTTCGTCATCCTCAAACGGATGGACAAACTGAAGTTGTCAATAGAACTTTGGGAACACTTTTGCGTGCTATTCTTAAAAAACTTGGATTGACATTTCTATGGACTTTATTTTGGGGTTGCCTAGGACTAAGAAGGGAGGGATTCTATTTTTGGATTACTTTATGGGCTAAACTTTGCTCAATAGTTGTAATCTACTACTTGTCATCCTCAAACGGATGGACAAACTGAAGTTGTCAATAGAACTTTGGGAACACTTTTGCGTGCTATTCTTAAAAAGAACTTGGATTGACATTTCTATGGACTTTATTTTGGGGTTGCCTAGGACTAAGAAGGGAGGGATTCTATTTTTGGATTACTTTATGGGCTAAACTTTGCCAATAGTTGTAATCTACTACTTGTCATCCTCAAACGATGGACAAACTGAAGTTGTCAATAGAACTTTGGGAACACTTTTGCGTGCTATTCTTAAAAAGAACTTGGATTGACATTTCTATGGACTTTATTTTGGGGTTGCCTAGGACTAAGAAGGGGAGGGATTCTATTTTTGGATTACTTTATGGGCTAAACTTTGCTCAATATTGTTGTAATCTACTACTTGTCATCCTCAAACGGATGGACAAACTGAAGTTGTCAATAGAACTTTGGGAACACTTTTGCGTGCTATTCTTAAAAGAACTTGGATTGACATTTCTATGGACTTTATTTTGGGGTTGCCTAGGACTAAGAAGGGGAGGGATTCTATTTTTGGATTACTTTATGGGCTAAACTTTGCTCAATATTGTTGTAATCTACTACTTGTCATCCTCCTCAAACGGATGGACAAACTGAAGTTGTAAATAGAACTTTGGGAACACTTTTGCGTGCTATTCTTAAAAGAACTTGGATTGACATTTCTATGGACTTTATTTTGGGGTTGCCTAGGACTAAGAAGGGGAGGGATTCTATTTTTGGATTACTTTATGGGCTAAACTTTGCTCAATATTGTTGTAATCTACTACTTGTCATCCTCAAACGGATGGACAAACTGAAGTTGTCAATAGAACTTTGGGAACACTTTTGCGTGCTATTCTTAAAAGAACTTGGATTGACATTTCTATGGACTTTATTTTGGGGTTGCCTAGGACTAAGAAGGGGAGGGATTCTATTTTTGGATTACTTTATGGGCTAAACTTTGCCAATATTTTGTAATCTACTACTTGTCATCCTCAAACGGATGGAAACTGAAGTTGTCAATAGAACTTTGGGAACACTTTTGCGTGCTATTCTTAAAAGAACTTGGATTGACATTTCTATGGACTTTATTTTGGGGTTGTGCCTAGGACTAAGAAGGGGAGGGATTCTATTTTTGGATTACTTTATGGGCTAAACTTTGCTCAATATTGTTGTAATCTACTACTTGTCATCCTCAAACGGATGGACAAACTGAAGTTGTAATAGAACTTTGGGAACACTTTTGCGTGCTATTCTTAAAAGAACTTGGATTGACATTTCTATGGACTTTATTTTGGGGTTGCCTAGGACTAAGAAGGGGAGGGATTATTTTTGGATTACTTTATGGGCTAAACTTTGCTCAATATTGTTGTAATCTACTACTTGTCATCCTCAAACGGATGGACAAACTGAAGTTGTCAATAGAACTTTGGGAACACTTTTGCGTGCTATTCTTAAAAGAACTTGGATTGACATTTCTATGGACTTTATTTTGGGGTTGCCTAGGACTAAGAAGGGGAGGGATTTATTTTTGGATTACTTTATGGGCTAAACTTTGCTCAATATTGTTGTAATCTACTACTTGTCATCCTCAAACGGATGGACAAACTGAAGTTGTCAATAGAACTTTGGGAACACTTTTGCGTGCTATTCTTAAAAAGAACTTGGATTGACATTTCTATGGACTTTATTTTGGGGTTGCCTAGGACTAAGAAGGGGAGGGATTCTATTTTTGGATTACTTTATGGGCTAAACTTTGCTCAATATTGTTGTAATCTACTACTTGTCATCCTCAAACGGATGGACAAACTGAAGTTGTCAATAGAACTTTGGGAACACTTTTGCGTGCTATTCTTAAAAGAACTTGGATTGACATTTCTATGGACTTTATTTTGGGGTTGCCTAGGACTAAGAAGGGGAGGGATTCTATTTTTGGATTACTTTATGGGCTAAACTTTGCTCATATTGTTGTAATCTACTACTTGTCATCCTCAAACGGATGGACAAACTGAAGTTGTCAATAGAACTTTGGGAACACTTTTGCGTGCTATTCTTAAAAAGAACTTGGATTGACATTTCTATGGACTTTATTTTGGGGTTGCCTAGGACTAAGAAGGGGAGGGATTCTATTTTTGGATTACTTTATGGGCTAAACTTTGCATAAATTGTAATCTACTACTTGTCATCCTCAAACGGATGGACAAACTGAAGTTGTCAATAGAACTTTGGGAACACTTTTGCGTGCTATTCTTAAAAGAACTTGGATTGACATTTCTATGGACTTTATTTTGGGGTTGCCTAGGACTAAGAAGGGGAGGGATTCTATTTTTGGATTACTTTATGGGCTAAACTTTGCTCATATTGTTGTAATCTACTACTTGTCATCCTCAAACGGATGGACAAACTGAAGTTGTCAATAGAACTTTGGGAACACTTTTGCGTGCTATTCTTAAAAGAACTTGGATTGACATTTCTATGGACTTTATTTTGGGGTTGCCTAGGACTAAGAAGGGAGGGATTCTATTTTTGGATTACTTTATGGGCTAAACTTTGCTCAATATTGTTGTAATCTACTACTTGTCATCCTCAAACGGATGGACAAACTGAAGTTGTCAATAGAACTTTGGGAACACTTTTGCGTGCTATTCTTAAAAGAACTTGGATTGACATTTCTATGGACTTTATTTTGGGGTTGCCTAGGACTAAGAAGGGAGGGATTCTATTTTTGGATTACTTTATGGGCTAAACTTTGCTCAATATTGTTGTAATCTACTACTTGTCATCCTCAAACGGATGGACAAACTGAAGTTGTCAATAGAACTTTGGGAACACTTTTGCGTGCTATTCTTAAAAAGAACTTGGATTGACATTTCTATGGACTTTATTTTGGGGTTGCCTAGGACTAAGGGGAGGGATTCTATTTTTGGATTACTTTATGGGCTAAACTTTGCTCATATTGTTGTAATCTACTAC